>NC_140582.1:741503641-741597491 GCF_964204655.1 Triturus cristatus | reverse complement strand
GATGCATGTTGGGTGATTGTAAGCCAACCCTCCGGGAATGGTTGGTGCTGGCAACAAGTACAACAGTAGTCATTGGATCAGACACAGAGATTCAATCATAAACGGTCAATGATTTGTGCTGCACTAAGGTACGGGTGCCAGATATGAAATGATACAGAAAAGATTCTATCGTAAAGGGTTCATGACTTGTGATACAATGAGGTAGGACAGCAGATGTGAAATTACACACAAAATATTGTATCAGAAAGGGTGCATTAGTTGTGCTGCAGTGAGATAGAGGCATCAGAAGCATTTAGCGTCTGCGCCGCCAGTGATGATGCGTGTTCCGGGCGGGCCACACTGGGAGCAATGACTCTTGCCTACTGGACTGCATCAGCTGCAATTGCGACTCGATGTGAATTGTGAGCCCTGCTATCCGCAATGTAGATTGAAGGCAGTAGTCAGCACAGACATCGAGGAATGCTTTTTGTCACTTCCTCTTGACAAAATCCGAGGACATAGAGTACAATTCTGTCTGCAATTAATAAATCATGTCTCAATGTAAATTGTGAGCTCTTCTGACCGCAGTGAAGGTAACAAAAGATGAAATTATATGGAATACATTGTCGAAATGTGTAGGTTTCAGGGACATTATAGTTAGTTGCCTACTGGACTCTGAAATTCATGAATCAAGGCTGAATTCGAACAGTGAGCTCTGCTGGCCGCAGTGTAGACTGCCATTCAGTGTTCCTTTGGACTTGCAAGATGAATTTCGTGATTGTACTAAAGCTATAATTGATATCAAAAAAGTTCTTGAAGTAAGGATACTAAAAAGATATTATTTAGGTTTCAATGATGTTGTAGTTAGTTGTCTACTGGACTCTGTAATTATGAATAAACACTCAATTTTAATTGTGAGTCGTGCTGACCGCAGTGTAGGCCAGAGGCAGTGGTCAGCAAGAGCCCACAGCCACGTGGCGTTCTGTAGAGCTGCACAGTTATTGGTAATTCAGCGTGTGTGCAGCCAGTGATGATAAGTGGTGCACTGAGTTAGTGGCACCTGAAGCAACCAGCGTGTGCGCAGCCTGTGATGACGCGTCGTCCAAGCTTGCTGCACAGGGAGAAATGTCTTTTGCCTACTGAATTCTGCCTTAATAAGGCCACGTGCCGATGACTTATGGTGCCCTGAGTTAGTAGTACCTTTAGCACTCAGAGTGTACGTACCCTGCAATGATGCGTGATCAAGGCGGGCCGCACTTGGACCAATGTCTTTTGTCTATTGAATTCTGCCTCAATAAGGCCAAGTGGCGATGACTTATGGTGCACTGAGTTAGTAGTACCTTTGGCGCTCAGCGTGTACATACCCTGCGATGATGCATGGACCGGAAGGGCCGCACTCAGAGAAATGTCTTTTGTCTATTGAATTCTGCCTCAATAAGGCCCGTGGCGATGACTTGTGGTGCACTGAGGTAGTGGCACCTGAAGCACTCAGCGTGTGCACACCCTGCGATGGTGCGTGGTCCGAGAGTGCCGCACTGGGAGCAATGTATCTTGCGTACTGGACTGGGTCATCTGCAATCGTGACTCCATCTGAATTGTGATGGCTGCTCTCTGCAGTGTAGATCGAAGGCAGTAGTCTGTACAGACATAAGTCTGCGGTGCTGTGCCGCTGGGTTCGCAGGGGGCCTGTGTCGAGGAAACCCGCGGTCTTGGTGGCAGCCACGTGGCAGGGTGAGGCCCGCCGCTCTGGCAGACTCGTTGGCCTTCACAGTTCACAAGTGAACCACGCCCAGAGCCCCGACTTATTTATTCATACTCCTACGCTGGAGTGGCATACGTTGGACCAGCCCACTGCGCTTCTGCTTCCAGGGGAGTACAACACAGCTACATGTCCGAGATCTTCCCCACTGCCTGAGGTAACATGGTTGCGTCTATTGTGCACAACACTACAAGCACCAGCAGTATATGTACATATGGAGAGGTTTATGATCTGTATAGTGAGGTCCGTCCAGCACATTCCCGCTACTCTTGGTATTGTGTGCATTATTAATATTGATGGATGAGTTGCGTCCTTGTAGTCTATTTACTTACTGCAGTCCTTCACACATATTTGCTTGCCATATCTGCCAGCATTCAAGTATTGTTTGGCTGAGGGACCATGCCGTTTTTGGAAGGTCCGCTGTCCTGTTTTGCACTGCCTCGGTGGTAGTAGGGAGGGGGGTGGTCCGGGGGGACATCCTGAGGCTGGTGGCAGTGAGTGTTGTTGCCTTCATGGGTGAGCTGCGTGATCAGTAACTCTATGATATATGTTGCGCTTCAGATGTGATTCTGGGCTGCGATCCCTTTCACATTGTAAGTAGTCGTCCTGGTTTACACCAGTAAAATGCAGATGTTAGATACCTACTGCAAACGTGGCTTATTCCCTGTTTTTGGATCGCACCCCAGATTTGGATGCTCGTTGAAAATATTGGGATCTGGTGCTTTTGTGTTAATTTTTGCACGGGGACGTCTACTCTGTATTTTATTACCGTTAGTTGTTGTTCTCATTTGCGACAATTTTTTTGTGGAAGCTATTGCTGGAAAACTGGGGATATTGGCTGTTTTCACTAGGTTGACAATGAAGTGATAATTTAAAATCACTGAAAGAACTCGAGGTTTAAAGAAGAAAATAATTAGAAATTAGCTTTTAAAAAACCTTTGAAATTCACTGAAAAAACCATAGGTTTCAGGTACGTTATAGTTACAAATTAGCATTTAAAAAACCTTTGAAATTCACAGAAAAAACATTGGTTTCATGTACGTTATAGTTAGTTGGACATTTCACTCATACAAAACCATAGAAATTCCGCTGTTATAGTTAGTTCAGCTAACTATAACTCGCGCCCCCGCAATGCACTGCTGATGACATCACATATTACATCATTCATGACATGGTCAGTGACATCACTGATGACATCACTGATGACATCTCAAAAGACATCACTGGAGACATCACTGATGACATCATCCACGTGACAATCTGATGCACCTCCTCACACCCTAATATAACCTTTGATACACCCCCTGTAAAATACAGACTACCATTTTCAAAACCATCGACACACCAATACCAGTAACTACAAACACACTCACTAATTCCTAGGTCTACAGGCACATGCACTCATTCATCCATACAGCCATTCATTCACTCCCACAATCACTGACTCTCACATATAGTCATTTATATACTCCAACTCTCACATACACTGCCTTTTACTTTTGTACTTACTTGGACATCTACCACTGAGACATTCATTCACTCACCAACACATACATACACACTCACTCACCCATAGAACTGTTTCCACATGCACTCTTAAAGTCATACACCCAGTCAATCAACCACTCACACATCTATGCACAGAGTCACACCCCCACCCATCCATATACACACTCAGTCTCCCATACATTTACTCAGGCAACTAATCAATAACCCATATAGACACCCGTGGAGGTACTGACCAACTGATACAGCAGGTTGTACAACAACAGTAAGACTGATTCAGACATTCACACAGTTTAGTCACTAACCCATGTATTCACTAAGACACATTTAATCACTCACTTAAACTGTGAGTCACACACCTACTAAATCCTCCATCCAGACACTTATACATCAACTCATTCTTCAATACAGCTTGGTATCTATATAATACAATATTTAAATTTGAAAGAAAAACACATTCACTGGATGATGTCATCAGTGATGTCATCAGTGATGTCACTGACCATGTCATGAATGATGTAATATGTGAGGTCATCAGCAGTGCATTGCGAGGGTGCGAGTTATAGTTAGCTGAACTAACTATAACGGTGGAATTTCTATGGTTTTGTATGAGTGAAATGTCCAACTAACTATAACGTCCCTGAAACCTGTGTTTTTTTCAGTGAATTTCAAAGGTTTTTTAAATGCTAATTTGTAACTATAACGCCCATGAAACCTATGGTATTTTCAGTGAATATATATAGATATATAGATATATATCTATATATATATATTCACAGGTAGACAAAAAATGGCAGAAGGAGCAAAATTCATCACAAAAGGGAAAACTACTTCTGTGCTACATGGGCTATACTTATACGCAAGAAAAAATAACAGGACACATAACCCATATGGGAGAGCCACAACAGTAGAAACAAATGTAGTTGATGTCAGATAACACAACCATCCCCCAATGTGACAGAAATCAAGGTCAGATATGCTCTAGAAACCATCAGAGAAGCAGGCACCAGCTCCCACAATACCAGTACCCAAATGCTAAAAAACGCATTAACTAGGGTTCCTGAACATGTCACAGGACAACTATCATCCAATCCCGAAGATTAACAGCCAGAACTAAAAGAGCTACTGCTCAAACCCACCCCCTAAAACATTTGCAGAAATCGAAATCTTATCAGAATACACTGTCACCCACAAAGACGAAAAATGTGTTTTTCTTGACAATAACAGTCATGAAAAACAAATTGTTATCTTTCCCACCAACGACAACATACAAAACTTAAAAAGCAGCAAAACGTGGATGATGGATGGTACATTTAAAGTTTGCCCCAAGCGGTTTTACCAACTCTATACCATTGAAAATATACCCACACATGTAATACAAGGTTGCTATAATCACTTCAATCAAAGTATCTGGAGACACCTACAAAAATCTACTCTAAGTATAGATTATGCCACTAAAATACCAACTTTGCCTTTCAAATCAAAAAACTTAAACGCCCTGGCCTATGTACCAACAACTGAAGTAGCCAACCGTTATAACATACTTCTTGAAAGTCCTTCCTACCAAGCAAACAAAACAAAACTAACTCCCTTCCAAGACTACTTTGAAGACACTTGGGTGGGAATGCTACATAGGTCAGGGCACCATAGGCAACCAAAATTTGAAATCCCCTGGTGGAATGTTTATGATAGCACACTAACTCAAAAATCTAAAACTAATAACTCAGTGGAAGGATGACATAATGCCTTCCAAGCCACCATAGGAAGAAGACAACCAACCTTAGACAAACTAATGGAAGCCATAAAAAACAGAGCTCTCAAGAGCTAAGGCTAGAGCAATCCCTAACTAAAATAGGCATAAAACTCAGTAAGCAAACAAAAACAATGTATGAATACCTACAACATAAAACTCGACTAAGGGGCTAGAATACCTAGACATGATTGCTAAATCTATACTTTAAACAACAAACAGTGCTAAATATCATAAGCATTTTAAAATGTCCAAACATTTAAACAGCATAATTCTACTCTTTTTTAAATTAATAATTATAAATATGTAATTTAAATATTAAAAACGTACATATAAATATCTGACACAATATAATTATTTCAATAAAAAAAAGCAAACAAACCAAATGTAACTAAAAACATTTCCCACCCATAATAATAAAAAATTACTTACATTTATGTCGCAGTAGATGGTCCTCGAAAACTAACAAATCCATAGCAGATACATCAAAAAACGAATCCATCCAAAAAAATGCAAAAATACAACCGTACAAAAAAGACTCCAGTGATGCGGTCCTCTCAATAACGAAACGCTAAAAAACCCCAAAATGAGCTTTAAAAAATAAATTGCTCCAACAAACCTAAGGAAATGTAAAAAAGTTACTTATTTCAAAGAAACAAAATACATTTTCCTTTTTCAGAAAAAGAAAGGCGTCGTCACAAAATGGGAAATCTGTTAAGAAAAAAAAAGAACATCCTCCCACATTACTATGTACAAACCCACACGCATTATTATCAACATTAAATACAACATAACATAAGTAAACAAAACATAACTAACATTACATAATCTACTTCTCTTCAACACTATGTAAAACACATAAAACACTAAACTACCAAAACAACACCTAACTACACCAAAAATTAACAATTAATACACTAACAAATCTAACGACACTACTACTACCTCGTCCCTACCCTGAAAATAACTTAAATGTAAATTAAATCAAACTTACCTTAACCGACAAAACACAGCTACCAACCGTGAGGTTCCGTCTTGCAAAATGACCTAAAAATGAAACATATAGACAGAAAAGTGAGAAAAGGCCGCATGATAAAAAGAAAAAAAAGACTAAGGGGCGCATTACGATTGCAACCTGCCGGTGGCGGTGTCACCGCCATCGTAAAGAACTTCTCCACCAACCAATTTACATTAGCGGGCACTGTTCTGGCAGATGCAAAGTCCGTCCGCCACGGGTCCACCACAGACAATCGTTACGATTGCCTGGTGGTCCCACCCCACATGTACGAAATGGTGGCAGTGCTTAGCAGGCATTGTCCACCATACTACGATGCTGCATCCCCGCCAGCCGGTGTGTGGTGGTTCAACCACCATCTACAGTCTGGCGGGGATGTTCTTTGGGGGCATGTTGTGGGCCCCACTTGGGTTGGGGGAGGTGGAAATGCACGGTGGGGGTTCCGTGCCTACATTTCCCTGCACCAGGTGTCAGGCACCGCATGATGCCTGCCACATAGTGCAGGGAAATGCAAATTGTTCATTTCGGACATTGCCGCTGGTGCTGCAGCCAGCAGCACCCGCCGCAATGTCAGAGATACACAATGCGATAGCCACGGTGGCTGTTGCTTCGTAATCTCATGTGCAGAACCGCCAAATTACAGGCGGCCGGTCCCAAGCTCCGGCACCATCCGTCCGCCATTGCAATGAGCCCCAAACTCCCCATAGACAAGAATGTAGAAATAATAAAAAAACATCCCAAAATTAAATGTATATTTTTATTTATTATAAAAAAACAAAAAATGTTCAGAAAATTGTAAAATATATATTAAATATTATATTATCAAAAAACTAAAAATATATTATTTAATATATATTAAAATCTATGTTTGTTTAATGTACTCACCTTCAAAATATAAAATTACAATAAGACTTGTAAATATGTAACCAATAAAACAATGTATAATAAAAAAAATGATACAAAAATATATTTGTCAAACAAAATGTACATTATTTAATATATTAAATATTATGGGGTCAATTAGGATGTAGGGCGGATCCCCACCGCCAGCATGGCGGTGGCGATCTGCCCAACAACACACCCCACCCGCCACCCATTTCCCCCGCCATATTAGTATGGCCTGGAGGACCCTGGCGGACGGAAAGGCCGTCCGCCCGTTTTCCACCGGTCACACAGGTGACCGGGCAGAAAAGGGGCCTGATATGGTGGCGGTGTCTGCTAGACACCGCCATCCATATTAGGAAGGCAGCGGTTTTTGCATACGGGGGCCCGTTGCGGGCCCCCAGGATATTTGGGGCTGGGGGTGCACATAGGGTACCTATGGTACCATATTGTCATGGACAAGGTGCCTGTCACCTTGTGCATGACAATGCACAGAGTGCATTACCAGCATTGTAAAGCACCGCCCACCACAATGCTGGGAATGGAGGATGCCACCGCCACTGTGGCGTTGACATCTTAATTGCAGGTGCAGGACCACCACAACACTGGCAGCCGGTCCCAGCACCGCTAAAGTGAGCCCGCCATCCTAATCGGCCCCTTAGTTTTAATAATATTTAATTTACTAGATAATAAAAACAACATGTACAAAATACAACTTTGTAAAATACAAATTATATAATTTTACAACAAAATGTAAATGATATAAAATGTATTAAAACACATGTAAAAAGAAATGCACTAAAAAGGAAATAAATTATAAAAATTAAAACATTTATAATGAAATAACTGAACATACATTTACTTTACTATTACATGACTATACTTCAGAAAAAATTTAAGGATTTTCAAAACTGTTCACAAAATATGTATGTAAAAATATATTTCAAATTTTGCAAATTTACATAAAAATATGTTAAAACGATATCATACTTTATAATCAAATTCAGAATAACATCAACATTTCTGAATCTTGTTTTTCAATATTTTCAAAAATTGTTTAACAAAACCAAATAAAAACAATTGTGAACAACAAAAAATCAATTTGCTTGCACGTAAAAACGTTAAAAATACAAACTAATATACGTCTCCTTTTTTATTTGATTATACAAATCAACTCTAAATAAAACTACATAATAAACTATATAAATTTACTATTCCTAACTCCAAAACCAACTAAACTCAGGGAAACTGCTGGATAATCAACAATAACAAAATACTATTCCAACTCCATGACCAACTAAACTCAGGGAAACTGCTGGATAGTAAACCATAACAAATTACTATTCTAACTTCAATACCAACTAAACTCGGGGAAAGTGCTGGACAATAAACCCATAAAATTACTATTCCAACTCCAAAACCAACTAAACTCAGGGAAAACGTTAGACAATAAACCAAAAGAATTAATAATCCATCTCCAAAACCAACTAAACTCTGTGGAAGTGCTGGATGATAAACCAAATAAAAATTGCTATTCCATCTCCAAATCCAACTAAAGTCAGGGAATGTGCTTGACAATAAACCCCAGAAAATTACTATTCCAATTCCAAAACCAAGTAAACTCAGAGAAAGTGCTGAATAGAAATCAAAAACAAATTACTATTCCAACTCCCAAACCAACTAAACTCAGGGACCGTGCTGGATAATAAACACCAAAAAAATTACTCACCTAACTCCAAAACAAAAAACCTAAAGGACAATGCTAAATAATTTAAATATTATAAATATAAAAAATGTAAAACAATTCACAACTATTAAAAAAGCTAAAAATTATAAAACAAATTTAAAATGTTATACACATTAAAAATTTAACACACAATTTTTTTAATGTTTCCAAAAATGTTTCCAAATAAAATACATTTAAAAAATGATTATAAAATACTATATTTCAAAAATTAATATTAAAAATGTGCGCAACTCCTTCTCACAAAAATATAAAAATTATAATAAATTCTAAATTACAATTAACATTTTTAATATTTAAACATTTTAATTTACCAAAATAAAAAAATATTAATACTAAAATATGTCTAGGAACAAAACAATAAAAAATTATGTAAAAATACATTTAAAAATAACTAATATATCATATATTTATTTACATTTTTTTAAATACAAATAAAATATTTTATACAATTAACATCAAAATATTAGCACCCCAAAAGAAACCTTTAACATTTTTTAAATAAAAAATTTGAAATGTTATTTAAAAAATAATTATTAATAACTTTCAATATTTTTTTTTATAACAATGTAGTTTTAACCAATATTCTTAAATCACATTCCTAATTATATAAAATTAAAAAAAAGTAAAAAAGTAAACCAATATTTCTAAATCACTCTCCACCCTTATCCCCTATAAACCCAACTTCCTGCTCCTAAAATTTTACATAAATGTAAAAATTATTTAAAAATGTAAACAAATATTTTTTAATTACTCCCTACCCCTATTGCCTAAAAACCCAACATCCTGCTGCTAAAAAAAATGAAAATACAATAAAAACAAATATTTTAAAATAAAGTAATAAATCAAAACATATAAAATAACTACTACCAAACTAATTTAAAAACCCAACATTAAACAAAAAACAGTCAATATTATTTACAACAATATATTTGCCATCGATATTTACAAAATCTACATTTCTAAATTACACAAAATCGATATTTATAACAATGAAAATACTTTATTTCAACATCGATATTCTGTCTCTGTGCCCACTCTATCAATGTGCAAATTGTCTTTTTGGCTGATCTGTACATCTCCAGCGTCTGTATCCGGTTCCCAGGATCTGCCCATGATAGATTCATCCTGCAGAACAGTAGCATACCAAAGCTGATGTCGCAACTCTAACCAGAGAGGGCCTGGCTTGTACGTAAGTGTGAAGTATGTCAGCTAAGTCATGCATAAAGGTGATGCAAATTGATCTGAGTGTGTGATTAAATGATGCCCTTCCATATATTTTCCATCTAGGAGACTCTGTATATCCCAACCAGCCATGGTTGTAGGCCTGCTCTGAAATCCAACAATGCCAAGTGAAGTATGCTTCAATGCGGTGCATGGAATGACAAGGCAGCCAGTGGAGTGGACATTTGGCCTCCTGAAAGCCAGATTCCAATGCCTGGACAGGACTGGTGGAGCCCTCCAGTACTCACCCGGAAAGGTGTGTCAGATTATCGTGGCTTGATGCACCGTCCACAACATTGCCCTGAGACGGGACATACCTTCTATCCCAGAGGATAGAATGAATGAAACTCCATCGGCTGTGCGCTGGAAAATCCCAATTGATGATGACGATAGTGGTGAAGATGAAGGAGCAGATGTGCATCAGGATATCATCCAAAACTTCTTCTCCTGATGTTGAATATGGTTTCGGATGTGCTGTTCACTAAAAACTAGGCATTGTTGGGGTGGTTTAAAGATCCAGAAATTGTATTTAGTTGGTCTGAACAAGTATTTAGAAGGAGATTTGGTGAAGACTTATGTTTTGCAAGTGGATATTAAAGCCATTGTGATGTTTACTTCAGAATGTGGACATCAGAAGAAGTATTTCATCTTTGTGTTTGCACAACTAATCACTGAGTTGACGGTTTTAGGTTTTTGCGCCATGTCGTCTTCATTTGGACAAATCGGAATTGTGAATTCAACTGGTATGTGTTGCTGCTTCTGAGAAACAGAGTGGACATGGATTGTTCCTGGGACTGTGCGTCATGGAGTTTGGGTGTGACAAATCATATTCAAGACAGCTTGCACTTTGATAGTTTGGCAGTTACCGTGATTCATTTGGACTGGTGTCTCGTGGTGCGTTGGTTCTAAAGTAATATGTGTGCTATCAAGTGCCCCAAAAACATGGTTGTGTTGTTGACAAATAGGGCTAAGCAGCCTTCACATGGACTCATTCCTCTTTGTCTATGACCGGTATGTAGCTGTTACTGTGTTTTTCTCATTGCGGGTTGAAAGTGCTTGACACACATGACTGACATGTCTTTGTGTCTTTCCACCAGATGGAGGCAACACTGCATTGAGTAGTCCCTGGGTTCAATGACTGTGGTGCAGACATGTGTCTGTGTACAGATTTACATTCTGATATTTTATTTTAAAGCTTTGCGGCAAACTACATGTGCATGTCAAATGTTTTTGACCTTACTTTTTTTGGACCATGAAGTGCGATATTGACTGATTTCTCCCCTATACCATTTATTAAAACTAATGCCAGTGCAGGTGTACAAATTAACAATGTATTAGTGAGTGCTACTAAAGTTGTTAAGGTTGCATACATCATGTCATTCTATGAAAGGACAAATGTAATAAATGTATTGGTTCAATACATGTGTTTATGACCTTATGTGACCTGCTAGTGTACAAAGGTACTACCATTTTATTTCTTCGCCAGAACCATGTTTGAAGTAGTAAAATATGTTTACAAATTGAATAAATAACATTTGAATGAAACAGGCTTGAAATGTCACATCATACAGTGCGTGAATGAACATGAGCGACAATGTCATTTCTGGTTTATGGTATGTTTAATTTACATGAAATACGTAATGGCATAACCATGATAGGCGTAAAGAAGAAAATATAAAAGTGAAGGATACAGTCATGGTGGATGAAAACATTGGAGTAGAGTCCCTAGTTTCTCGAATCCAAAGTTCAAATTACTCCTCACATCAGAATGGGAAAACTGGGGAGGTAGAATCAACAATGTGAATGTGTGTCACACACACCAACAACATTAGTGGTAAGGTGACTCTCTTTCGGTGGTTCTGGTCCTGCCAACGTTCCCTCCTGAAGTCTCACAAGGACGTCCCCTCTTTCAAAACTCCTCTGTCAAGTCCTTTCTTAATGTGACTGCTGAAGAGGTTGATGGTGCTGAAGTGTTGAGGCCAGCCACATCTACCCGGATTGCAGAAACCTCCTAGTGTGTTGACTCATGCCATTTTTTCATTTCCCTCACTTCATTTACAACCTGGACCAACACACCTTGACAGTCCTGACAAGTGCCCAGGACTTGTGTAATGGCAGAATGAGCAGCCGTCTCACCAGTGGACTCATGCTGGGGTTCCACATTGGCCCTCCTAGCTAGAACCACTGCCCTCTGCCCTATGCACAGACTGCACACTCCCACTAAGCCCTGGCTCGTGACTGACTGGGGTGGTGGTGGCTGCCTAAGAATTCAGAACTTGGGGCAGTAGATGGTACTGTCTATACTAGACACAGTGGTGGTGGTGACAGATGTTGTCTGGGTAGTTCAAGCCATGGTTGGAGGTGTGGTCCCAGTGAGCCCAACTGTTGTAGGTTGCCCAGACTGACCAGATGTTCCAGGCTGGTTGTTGACATCCAATGCTTCACAAGGACGTTGATTACTGAGGGCTTCTTCTCCTTCTTCCTCATAGTCTTGAGAGGGGATCTGTTGAAAAATATTGACAACTTATGGGGGATTAGAGGTGTGTAAATCTAGGTTGTTTATGAGCAGTCCATTGCGGAGCTGAAAAATTATAACTGTTACTGGTGACTTCTTTCAGCATTTTCACTTAAATTCTGCCAATGTATCAGGTTTTAAATTCTCATGGGATTAGTAGTTCTCGGGAATTTACAATTCATGCATTGCGTCCTTATTACTAACCTACACTAACATAGTATCATTAAGACGTATATCTATCCATTCCGAGGGGAATATTGTTTAAAATCAGTGACCCTTGACCATGTTCTCAGGCAGGTCGCTCCCCACGCCACGCAGCTCCACCTGACTGTGCCTTGTCTCCCACCTCACTGCTGCTGTGAGTTTGCACCGCCAGGACTCTGTGCCCACTCTCCCTGGACATTTCCTAGTTGCCTGTCTTCAGTTAATTATTTTATCTGCCGTTTTCAACTGTTTTGCTGTTTTTTTTCTCCTTAGCTTATTGCCTCTTTTCTTAGCTCATTGCCATTTTCTGCCCTTCTTCTCCCAGGTTATTGCCTTACACTGCCCTTTTTCCTTTCCCTTCCCCTTCCTGCTGCTGCACCCCCTGCGGCCTGCCCCCCTCACTCACCCATTTGTCCACACACCCACCTCCTAGCTGCTCCTCCCTCCCACCTCCCCTTCTTAATGGCAGCCACTGTGCTGCCGCGCCGCTGGTGCCGAAGGCTCACCTAAGGCAAGCCCGTCTGCACCCGTCCGCGCCTGGACCATGCCCAGCGCCAGACCCCCTGGCCCCCACGAGCGCCACAACACCCAACACCGCTACGACGCCAACCTCCTCCACGAACTCAATGCCGGCCGATCATCCACCCCAAAGCTTACCTACGGACCCTTCTGCCGGAGCTGCAGGTTCACCAGCCACCAAACACCTGCTCATCCTGCCCCCCCACCAGGGCAGGTCACAACCATCTCATGCATGCTACTCAACACCCGCTCCGTCCACAAGCACGCCGTCGAACTCTGGGACCTGCTCGACTCATCCTCCTCTGACGTCGCCTTCTTGATGGAGACCTGGATGAACCCCTCATCGGCACCCGACATTGCCATAGCCATCCCGGATGGCTACAAGATCACCAGCAGGGACCGCACCAACAGACCGGGAGGAGGAATCGCCATCGTCCACAGGAATACCCTCAGAATCTCGACTAGTACCGAAGACACACTCAGCACCGCCGAACACCTGCACTTCCAGATCCACATCGACCCCAACACCACCCTCAGAGGAACCCTCATCTACAGATCCCCTGGATCCTGGCCACAGTTCAGCAACTCCATCACAGACATCGTCAGCTCGCACGCCTTGGCTTCCACAGACTACATCCTCCTCGGACACCTGAACTTCCACCTTGAGAATGCCAATGACAGCAACTCAACCACCCTGCTCGACAACCTCGCCAACCTCAGACTCAAACAGCTTGCACGACTCCTAACCACTCCGTCGGGGGCACACTCACCCCCATATTTTCGGCTAGCAACCACGTCAGCTTCAGCCACACCACCAAACTCCACTGGACTGACCACCGCTGCATTCACTTCTCCTTCCAGAAACACACCGCACACAACCACCCTCAACGAATCCCCCACCGCAGATGGAACAAAGTCACCGAAGACCAGCTAATAACCACCCTTTCCCGAGACCCACCAACTGACCCCACCGACACAGCCACCCACAACCTCAGCCGATGGATCGACGACTTCGCCAACACTCTTGCCCCGATCAAGAAACCCTCAAACAGATGCACCGGCAGAAGGGCCAGCTACTTCACCACCGACCTCCAGGCATCCAAGCGGACCTGTCAAATTTTTGAGAAGAAGTGGTGCCACGAACAGACACCGGACAACCAAGCTGCCCTCAAGAACGCCAGCCGCAAGCAGCACCAACTCATTCGAACCACCAAAAGGACCTCCATCAAAGAACACATCAACAACAACGCACACAACAGCAAAGAGCTCTTCAACATCGTGAAGGAAGCCGCCAACCCCAGCTCCAGCTCCAATGACATCCCGCCTTCACAAGACCTCTGCGACATTCTAGCCACCTTCTTCCACAGCAAGATCACAGATATCCACGACAGCTTCAACACCCAGACCCCCCGACAGCCGCGGACACCCCAAACTAACCTCCTCCCAGCCACACTGGCCTCCTGCTCTCCTGGAACCATGTCAACAACGACGACATCATCAAAATCATGAACACCATCCACTCCGGCTCGCCATCCGACCCCTGCACCCACTACAGCACCTTCGAAACCGCCACCTTCCCAGAGAGCTGGAAACACACCGAGATCAACGCCCTACTCAAGAAACCCAAGGCAGACTCAAAGGACCTCAAGAACTTCCAGCCCATCTCCTTGCTCCCATTCCCGGCGAAAGTCATCAAGAAGATCGTCAACAGTAGGCCTGGGCCATAATTCCGTTCCGTTCGCGGAAATTGCGATAATTGGGCATTTTCGCGCTCCGCGGAAAGCGCGAGAATGTCAAAATTTCCGCATTCCGCAGCTTAGCGATAATTTGTTTCTTGCTCGCGCTGTAAAATAATACATTCTCGCGTGCACGCGATCGCCTTAGCTGAATCCCCGCGTTCGCCGACAAGTTTTCCCGATCCGGTCACGTTCTCTACGAGATGTTGGATTGTTGGTAGCCATTTGCGCTGTCTCGTGACAGTTCGCGGCCGCAGTAACGTCATACGTCGCGTGATCACGTCTTTCTTCTCGCGATCATGCACCGTGAAAACAAGATGGCCGCGCCCGCGAGCAACCGCATGGGTAAGTTGGCGAACCGCGACCACGCAGAAAATACCACGAACGGGCGGGAAAAAAACTTCTGCATCTTCGCGATATTTCCGCGTGTTTGCGGAGATTTTTAACATTTTTGTGATAATTTGCGAAAGTGAATTTCCCAAATTCCGCCCACCCCTAGTCAACAGGCAACTGACCCACTTCCTCGAAGAGAAGAACACCCTGGAGCCATCCCAATCCGGATTCCGCAGCAACCACAGCACCGAAACCGCCCTCATCATCACCACCGATGACATGAGGAGCCTGCTGGACAAAGGCGAAACCGTGGCCGTGGCCCTCATCCTCCTGGACCTCTTGGCCGCCTTCGACACCATCTGCCACCACATCCTATGCACACACCTCCACGATGGAGGGAACCATGACAAAGGCCTGGACTGGATCACCTCCTTCCTCACTGGCAGAACCCAGAGAGTCCACCTACCCCCATTCCGATCCGAAGCCACCAAGATCACCTGTGGTGTACCCTAATGATCATCTCTCAGCCCAACCCTTTTTACATCTACATGGCACCGCTCGCCAACCTTGTCCGATCACACAACCTCAATATCGTCTCATACGCCGACAACACCCAGCTGATCCTTTACCTCACCAAAGACCCCACCACCGCCAAAACCAACCTCCACGAAGGAATGAAGGCTGTCGCTGAATGGATGAAGAACAGTTGCCTGAAACTGAACAAAGACAAGACAGAGGTCCTCATCCTCAGCTCCACCCCATCCACCTGGGATGACTCCTGGTGGCCCGCATCGCTGGGAGCTGCACTGACACCCACCGACCATGCACGCAACCTGGGAATCATTCTGGACTCATCACTTTCTACGACCCAGCAAGTCAACGCCGTCTCTTCCTCCTGCTTCAACACCGTCCGCATGCTTCGCAAGATCTACAGTTGGATCCCCACCAGAACCAGAAGGACGGTCACCCAGGCCCTCGTCAGCAGCAGGCTGGACTACAGCAAAGTCCACTATGCGGGAACCACGGCCAAACTCCAAATAAGACTCCAACGTATACAGAACGCCTCTGCAAGTCTCATCCTTGACATCCTCTACCACAGCCACATCACTGCTCACCTGAGAGACCTGCACTGGCTCCCCCTCAACAAGAGGATCACCTTGAAGCTCCTCACCCACACTCACAAAGCACTCCACAACCCCGGACCAGCATACCTCAACAAACGACTCTCCTTCTACACCCCGAACTGCCGAGCTTCGCTCCGCCGACCTCGTCCTCGCCACCGTTCCACGATTCGACCGAACGACCACCAGCAGCAGATCATTCTCCCACCTCGCCGCCAAGACATGGAACACCCTCCCCATCCACCTGTGACAGACCCAGTACCTGCTGACCTTCAAGAGACTTCTCAAGACCTGGCTGTTCGAGCAGTAGCAGCACTCCCCCCCTTTAGCACCTTGAGACCCTCACAGGTGAGTAGTGCGCTCTACAAATACACTGATTGATTGATTGATTGATTGATTGAAATCAAAGCAACAGTGAGCTTGGTTTAGCCTATTTGATATTTATTTACATTATGGAACTGTGCGCATGGGGTCATCTGGCATTTTTGCAAACCTGTGTGTCTTGGTTTGCACACATATGTTAGGTGCATTGGGATGTTATGGCTTAACTCAGGCTAGCATCAGTCATAGTTTGTGTGCATGACTCCAATAACCAAAGCTGTCCTACATGTATTAGTGTATAGAAATGTCTCTAGGTTACAGATTTCATATTTGGTGATAGTACAGTAGCAAGATGGCTGCCAGGTGAGAAGAGGGGGGGGGGTCAAGGAGTGTAGCACGCTGTGTGGAGTAGGAGAGACAAGGCCTCATGGTAGCTGTAGTCACTTGGATTTGACTTTCTCAACGGCTGAGAATAGTGCAGCTACTTGAGTGGTGATAGTTCAGCAGCAAGATGGCTGCCAGCTGAGAAGTGGGGTCAAGGAGTGTGGCATGCTGTGTGGAGTTGAAGAGACAAGACCGCGTGGCAGCTGTAGTCCCTTGGATTTTACTTTATCAATGGCAGAAAAGTGTTCAGCTACTTGAGTAGTGATAGTTCAGTAGTAAGATGGCTGCCAAGTGAGAAGAGGGGGACCAAGGAGTGTAGCATGCTGTATGAAGTTGAAGAGACAAGGCCTCATGGTAACTGTGGTTAATTCAGACTTGACTGATGTATAGTGTACCATAGCTGTATATTGTACAGATATTTGACTAAGCACACATTGTCATATTCCCATATTTCATGGTTCCTGTTTTTCTTATTTTGTGTAGATGCAGCACTTACAAACAGCTCTGGAACATGTTGCAGTTCATGAATTTTAAGTATGTTGTGCCACTTGCACCAATGGACATTACCACAGAGAAACAAACATCTGAGATGATGGTTAATCAGGACAGTGTAATATTGTGGCATTTCTTGTGGTACGGTTTACCAGAGTCCATTCCTCCCTGTATTCCTTCCAAGCCCTCAGTGCTGGGAGGACCACTGCCAGTCCTCTGTGCCTCCTGTTGGTGGATTCTGTAATTGCGATGCACCTTATTATGGAGGTCAGTCCACCTCTTGCTAATGTTGTTCTGTGTGCAGGATGTTTCCAACGGCATTCATACTGTTGACTATCTTCGCCCACATTTCTGCTCTCATACTGTAAGGATTATGCTGGACTTGGGCTCCAAAAAGTTGGGACTCTAACAATTTCATCCACCAAGGCTCTTAACTCACCTTCAGCATATGCAGGTTTATTGGGTGCCTTCGTGAGAGGACAAAATTAAAGGGTAGTGACTTCAACAGATGTGTACAAACAGGAGATGATGGGATAGGTTGTGGAAAAATAGTTAAGTGGTAGTGGTGATTGATATATGATAGTTTCTTCAAAAAAAGTGAGATGTGTATTCAAAGGTGTTGCTGTCGTTTAATATGCCTGTTCTGCATAGAATGGAAAAGGATGCTGGTTAGGTTTGCGTTGTGTTATATAGTGTGATTCACTTCCGGTGTGTGGTATTTGAATCCATGCAATGGTCAGTATTGTTTTTTTTTTGTTTCTTTTTGATTCTCGCATCTTATCAATTGACCCAAGTGATCGCCTTTAAGGAACCGCCGTTGGCTGTGCACCGGGGTGAGACAGCCAGTGTCACTTTGTACTCATAATATGCTCGGCAGTCAGAACGCTATCCTGGCGGCACCCACAAGTTCGCGCTGACAAATCACACCGCCATGAGTCCGCTGCAGAACCACTGACAGGACCTCCATGCTGGCGTGTGTGTTTGACACTGCTCAACTCGGCAGGCGGTCATACGCCGCCTTAGCAGCGGCGTAGAGTGGATGAACGCGGTTCTATGGTGGTCGGACCCGCAACTTTGTAATCAGGCCACTAGTATGTAAATATTGATATTGCATCAAGAGAAGACATTGCTAACCTATAAATAACAATGTTTTCGTGTAGTGAAATGTGAAGTTTTATATTTGTAAGCATTTCAATTTGAATTCAAATAACCCACGCTGTGCACACTGTACTGGGTACTCAACCCCATGGCCGCCAAGCACAGTTCAGAAGAAAATGTAAACAGCTGGAAGCAAAGGAGAATATAATGCAGACCAAAAGAGAAGAAACATCCTCAGTCGGTATGCAATAGAGCGCATATTTGATTGAATTATGGTCTGTACAGATAACATTCCAAAGAGGAGCCTCAATGTCAACATAGTATATTCTGCACTGGAACTTTTAGATGTAAGAGCAACAACAATTGGCGCATTATATAACTTTCTAAAAAGTACGATTCCAAAGGAACTTAAGAGGGATTCTGCAGAACTAGGTTTTGAGAACTGGAAGACAAATGTGAAGGCTGGCACTGAAATAGCTACTCCGGCAAAATGAGAACAGTAAGCTGCATCGGAGTGCTAGATTTTGAACAATCTGTTGCTGATTGTGGAATTTAGATGGCAGTTCAAACAATAGGTTTTTATAGCATTTCATCAAAATGACAGTATCATTAACTACTGCCCAAAAAGAGACTCGTATTTCTCACTTTAGCTTTTATTGCTAATGCAGAGAAACTGAATGGCTGTGATGTGATTACCCATCTTGCTGCAAAATCATAGACACAAGTTTTTTACATGTGCATGCTTTGTACATGGGAAAGTCATGTGCATTCCCATGTCACAAAAGCACTTAAATTTCTGAGCCACAGGTGGGTTATTCATTTCGTGACATCTTCTCATTACAGAAGATATTTTATTCCTGTGTGTGCTAATTATCAACTAGAGTTAGCAAGAAAATGAAAGTGCTTGGCAAACCACCTGGTGCTCCCAAAACTGGCGAGTCTCTTTTCTTAATCTAGCTACTGAGCAGAGTAGTGTTGAGTACATGTGGACTGAGCTCTTAATGAGTGGTGCATACTTGCAAAGATAAAAACTTGTTTTCAGTAATGAAGGTTTTGCTTTTGGTGGGAGTAGCCCAATCAAAATATTAAAACAATTGTATTGGGACACAACACAGTGAACTGAGAAACTCTCCTCAGCCTCTGGTAGCTGTGGCAGAAGAAGGAGGATGCTTCCCAACCCAGGCAAATGAGTGATACGACAAAGATGATGGAAACCAGGCAAAATTATTGTTTTATTATTTCTCTCGTGGATTTTATTATGCCAACCTGTGCACACGAGGCAAAGGAAATGCTGGTGTTTGACAAGCAACTTGAGAGGGGGGGGGGGGGTGAATGCAATTTCAGCACGACAACTATGGGAATGTTTTGAACAAACTCTTAATGAGAATACATTTGTTTATGAACGATATTTGCCATTTTGATGGTGAACATTTGCCAACTTTCGCTAGTAAGAACTGCATTAGTAAAACAGACTTTATGCTTGTCTCGGCGAACACCTGGGGGCAGATTTATGACGACTGGCGCATCCCTGCATATCAGCAGGGATGCGCCAGTTATTATGCGCCACAGCTGCGCCACCATGGATGCGCCGCATTTATAATGCGGCGCACCATGGGGCAAAAACAGCACAGATGCGTGACGCATCTGTGCCGAAAAGTGGCGCATTGCTGGAGTTGCGTCGCAAGCGCGACGCAGCTCCAGCAATGATCTGGGGGGCCCTATCTGTACAATGCTGCGTCAATCCTTACGCCTGCTTCAAGCAGGCGCAGGGTTTTGACGCAGCATGGGCCTAAAAGTGACTGAGTGAAATCTTGTAGATTTCACTCAGCCACTTTTAGGAGGCGTTCCTGCGCCGGAACGCCCCCACCTGCCCTGGAACGCCTACATGTGGCGCAGGGCTTTACAACGTGACGCATCTGGGAGATGCGTCACGTTTGTAAATGCCCCGCACCATGGCGCAGGATTTGCGCCGCTGCTGCGTCACAAAAGTGACGCAACGGCGGCGCAAAAGTGCCGCAAGTGCAACATAAATCTGCCCCCTGGATTCCAAATAGTTTCAAATTGTGTTAGTGATCATAACATGCTTGTGTTAACCACTCATTGGTCTGTCCAGGGAGTTAAGTCAAGTTTATTAGGCCAAAATCTAGAGGTGGGAATAAGGAATGGCTTTCGGCTTAAGTGGGATAGAGTTGTGTTGGGTCCTGACGTGGGGTGGAATTAGAATGTTGGGGATAGAGAGCATGTTTGCTTTTGAAGGGTTGGGCAGTTGCTGGTTCCTCGTTGCCCTGCTGGGTTATATTACTGGAGTTTGGGAATACATTTACTATAATCTTACCACAATGAACGTCTTTGTGATTTTGACCGCATGCTTTCATTGGGATGACCGGAGCAAACCTTTGGCGTGGGACTTCACAGCTCCTTCAGCAGACAACACCGCAAGCACCGCGACTCAGCCTGGAGTTCCCCTAAAATTGGTAGTTACTGTTTGAGGCAGGGGGTGTAATCGGTGGGGCGGTGAGTCGTGCAGCTGGGTGTGAACATTTCCTCTTTGAAAACATTTGGAGGCAACGTCACTGAAACGCCCTGGAGTTCTTCAGCTGCATGTGACGTTAGGAGCTCTCCTGCACCTATGTGAACGCAGCACATTCATCACGGCGGAGGCCATTTTAAAAGATTGGGAAAATGCACATTGACACAGCTGCTGAGCATGTATTTCTTGGTGATAGGCACGCCTTTCACTTTAAAAGTCTATCATTTGCAGTGCTTGACGAATTATGCTATACGTGTTTCTCGGCAATAGGCGTGCCTTTTAATTTATAGCTTATCGTTCTCACCACCACGTATTTTCTTCTGCAATAGGTCAGGACATCCTATCGCTCTCTGTGGCCTCTTGCGGCAGTAGTGTCAATTCGACAAAAGGTACTGTTTTGTAATTTATACTATTTGCACTGGTATTATTGGGGTCCATTACGATTGCCCGCCATCGCAACAGAGCAGGGACTGACCGCTGAAGTTGCGGCGGTCCCGCCATGTGTATTAGGATGCGCACACAACACTGGCGGGCGCACCCTGGTCGTTTTACATTGCGGGTGGATCTGCTGGCTGCAGACCCGCTCGTAATGTAAAAGGACTGTGCACAGTATTGCCATGCACTACGTGGTGCCTGCAATGTAGTGCATTGCACCGCCCACCCACCGACACCCTGGGGGCCCGCAACAGGCCCCCAACAGCAAAGACCAAATGCCTTTCCATGGCGGCAACGCCGCCATGGAAAGGGGAATCTCTGCCTGAATCATAATATGGATGGCGGTGTCTTGCTGACACCGGCACCATATTATGCCCCTTTTCCGCCCGGTCAACTAGTCGGTCTTTCCGTCCACCGCAGACCCCTCAGCCATACAAATATGGCGTGGGGTAATTCAGGCACGGATAGTGGGCAGATCACCCCCACCGGGCCAGCGATGGCTACCGCCGGCCCTGCGGGGGTGGTCTGCATGCCATCCTAATGGGCCCCTTAGTGCTCAGCAAATTGTGTACCCCATATCATCAAGTTGCAACCATGCAACAATCTTTGAATCTTTCTGCTTTTTTCCTAACAGCACCAGGTTTGCCTTTAGTTGATTGGGAACAATGGAGGGATGAGGAACTTCGATTTCCGATCGTAATCGAATCGACCCGCCATTTTGTACTCCGCCGCCATCTTGTGTTGCCATCACTCAGGCAGCACGGTGAACAAAGTCTATTCTGCTTTTTCTGCAGCCTCGTGTCAAAATACGCCTTCTGCCTCTGTTTGCAAAGCTGGTGTTAGGACTGGCCGTGTACACTAATCCCTGTCTGGTTTTTCTAATCCCCGTCTCAACTATCTGTTGGTTCACACTATTCTTTTCTGACTTTATCTTATCGTCTGGCCTTCACTGTCCTCTGCTAGCATTCTCTTGTTTCACAACTGTCCTCCAACACACACACACGCATCTCACCACCTGCAAGTTAGTTACGAATCCGTTAATGAATTAGTTTGAGGGAGGGGTGACAAACATAGTCGGAGGAGAGGTTTCTTCAAGTCATCTGACACTTTGTTTTCAAATCTCTCCTATTGGTTCTGTCCTGTTTTTCAATGTTTCTTATTGTCTCTTTCTTGTATATTCTGGGTGTGTATTTGGTTAATGTATATGTTATCTATAGGGTATAAAAGTTTGTGCGCCACGGAGTGAAGTGGCAGTCTCCTGAGAAACTACCTTGTGTACTTCTGGGATAACTGTAGTAGCTGCAGCCAATAAATCTGATCTTCTAACGCCTAACAGAGTGTCCCGTGTCTCTGTGTAGCTGAGCAGGAGAACCCAGGAGATTAAGGCGTACCCTGCGCCGCCAGGCCCAAAAGGTTCTGGTTCTTCAACTGGCGCCCAACGTGGGGCGGCTTCAGTGGTACCGGTTCTGCCTGAAGGTCGTGAGGAACCCCGCAAAAAAATTCCGGAGGATTCGCGAGCCACGTCAAGCGACCCCTGTATGTCGAAAGTGGTCCGAAGGTCTTTTGCAGCACGGTTACTCCTTCCTGACGGCTACTGACGACCGCTGCCCTGACTGCCGCCCTGCCTTGGCCCTTCCTTTGGTGATGTATGGTAAGGCGAGACGATAGACAGGCCTCTGTTGGTGTAAGAAGATGTCCTTAGTTAAGTATTTTCGTGGGTCGCGCCCACAATTTTTGTCCTTAGTACCTCTGGTCCTTAGATTCGACTATTGCAATAGCCGAAGCTGAGGGTAAGTGCATTTGTGCTGCGTAAACTGAGTTTTACCCCCTTGAAGTTTGTGAACAGTCCGGTGATATCATGAGATGCCTGGTCTGACTAAGTTTGGAAAATGTTGTTGCTTTGGTTGTAATAGGGATTCCCGGCTTGCGGACTCTTGTCCGATTCCTTCGGTTGGAACTCTCACATATGAGCTCTATTCAAAACATGGTATTGGCCCCATTGCCTTTAACGAGGCGTGGACCCGATACACAAAGAAAGATGGTGTTCTAAAATGGCCAGAAAATGGTAGTTTTGATCCTGATGTGTTAGACAATTTAGAAGCAGTTCTATTCAAAAGAAAAGCCCGGCCGGCAATGTTTGACTCTTTCCGCCTCTGGCGTAAGGAAGCCAAACAGAAAGAAATTAAGCAAGCAAAACGAGATAGAAAAGCACAGGGTATGACAATTATACAGGCTGCCCAACAATTTAAGGATGATGAAATTGATAATGCGACTGAAATTTCAGAGAGACAGCATCGTATGGCGATAGATAAATGCTATCCGGTGTTGCCAGTTTCCCCATCCGAAAACAAGAGAGATTTAGAAGAAGATCCACTAATGTCTCACTTATTGAGATTGCCTCCGCCCTATGCCCAAGGTGCCAATGCACCCCAATTGTTACAGCCTGTTCAGCCGCCAGCGGTATCTCCGCCTGTTCCGGCTCTTCCGCATTTGCCTCCTCCAGTATTACCGCCTCTGCCAGTTTTACCATTAACTTCGACTTCTTTACCCTCATCTCCTGATCTTCGATCTCCTTTGCCTTCTGCACCTCCTGCAATTATCGGTTCTCCTCCTGTCAGTTCGCCTAATACCTTGTCTCCAATTCGCATGTCCAATTCTCCACCTATGCGTAAGTGACTTACGGACACTGTCACTGGTATTCTATCTCCTTTCTTTGAAGCTTTAAATGTATCTCCGGCTTTTGCTCGAAGACAATCTCGTAGTCAGTTCCCAGATTCGGAAGAACGAGAGAGGTTGGAATCTCTTGCACATAGATGGATCAAAAAGGGTCCCCAATACAGTGTACTTGATATTATGCCTACCTTCTCACAATGGAATGCACCCATGCAAAGATATGTTTTCGATGTAATGTACGATACTCTCATTAAAGAATGGGAGGATGTGAATTTAAATTCGGTTCCACAGGGCTTGTTAGATGTTCAGGCTGACTTTGATAAAGCACTTATTGTGGGTTCCAATGTTGAAAATGCCGTAAGGACACTTATTTCCTTTAGAAACTTATTATCCTCTCAGACTTTCCTTGATTCTGATCCGTCGGTAAAACTGACACTGAAAAATTATCCCATGAGAGAGGTTCCTCCAGTATGGAAGGAAGAGGTTGCAGCAGTAGGTGCTAATCCAGTTATTCCCGCTCATTTTCAGCGTATATGGGTACATGTCCCCTGGAAGAGATCTGAAGTTTTGGCCCTTAAACAGACTCTACCGGATCCTCGTAAAAACCCTGCGGGTTATTATGAAGAATTAACACAGACAGTTGATGCTTGCATCATGAACCTAGCTGACATCCATATGTTAATGGGAAATGTAGTCCCACAGACAATATGGGCTAAGATTCGCAAGGAAAATCACGCACAGGAATTAGGTGCTACTTGGGATGTTATAACTGCCACAGACAGAGACCAAGTGGGTGGTGCAAAGCCTGACGCTTTGATTTCAGAACTCCCTGTTAGGATTATTACAATAATGAAAACGATGATGCCTGCATTGAGAGTTAATTGGGATAAACTAGCAGTATGCAAACAAAAGAAAGATGAAAGTGTCTCTGATTTCTTCACTCGTTTCGAGGAGACATTTATTGATTACAGTGGTCAAGATATGGCTACAGAGGGTGGGCAGCGATTATTTGTGGACAAATTTGTAATTAATTTGCTTCCTGAGCTGTCACACAAATTGAAAGATTCAGAAAGTTCATGGGCTGTTTCTTCTTCTGCCCAGATATTGGCTACTGCACAATATTACGAAAACAGAGATAAAGAAGAAAAAGAAAAGCAAGAGAAAAAGACGAAAGAATTAAAAACGAAGGTTCTCTTGCAACAAGCCTATCCTCCATGTCATGCTCAGCCTCAATTTCAGCAGCCTTCGCAGTTTCAGAGGTTGTATCAAAAACCTGAGCCATACATTCCGCAACCTTTGTTAGGACCTAATCAATGTGCCTATTGTAGAGAAGAAGGTCATTTTAAAAATAGTTGTCCGGTTTTATTACAACGCAATGGAGCATTGTCTGTTCCACGAGGACGTGCTGGCCTCCAGTCAGCAAACAGAGGTAGAGGTCGAGGCGTGTTGACTCAAGAACAGCGTGCCTTTCCTCCTCCTAATTCCGTGAATTACTTTGATCAGCAAAATGTCAGGTCTACACAGTACTATAATGAAGCCCACTATATTGAAAATGGAAATGAAAGTCTTCATGCCAACTAGGACAGCCATGGGCAAAGTAAGGGAGTTGTGTCGATTCCAGTAGATCAGAGTGGTCCTTATGTTAACGTCACTACAATGGGTGTTTTAGAGCCATTTCTTTTAGACACTGGGGCGATGAGAAGTTCTATCCTTCATTCTAAACTCCCTGGGGCACCTTTGTCTGGCTTAACGAACGTATCTGTAGGATTTTCTGGCGCCCCTGTTCGTAATCCAGTTTCTTGCCCTTTGCTTATTTCAATTGGCCCTTATGATTTGGATGTTCCATTTCTGTTGATGAATAGTTGTGGTGAGAATCTGTTGGGTCTAGACTTATTGAAAAGAATGCATGCTACGATATATTGTTCTCCTTCTGGTGTACATCTTACTCTAGGACAGAAACTGATTTCTCCTATGTATTTGTCCAAAGATCAGTTTCCACCTGAATTGCTTTCTCTTCCGACAACGCTTTGGGCCACGGGTCCGAACGATGTTGGCTGTCTTGAGATTCCACCTTATGTTGTCACTCTCAAACCTAATTTTGAATTGCCTCGTATTCCGCAGTATAGAATTTCCACTGAAGGTGCAAAAGCGCTTTTAGAAATCATTCATGATTTAATTCAGAAGGATGTGATTGAGGAAACGAGAGGTAACACATGCAATAGTCCTATTCTTCCTGTTCTTAAACGCACTTATCCTTCTCAGCCACCTGTATATCGTTTCGTAATTGATCTTCGGGAGGTAAACAAAATTGTTGTACCACAATTTCCTGTCGTCCCAGATATCACTGCTCTGTTGACAATGATACCTTCCACAGCGACTTGGTTTTCTGTTATTGATCTAAAGAATGCCTTCTTTAGTATTCCCATTGCAGAAGAGAGTAGGGACATTTTTGGCTTCTCTCTTGGAGGCCGAAGCTTCCGGTTCAAACGCGCACCTCAGGGCTATTGTGAAAGTCCTTCCATTTACAGCCAAGCTTTAAAATGTAATCTTGATACTTTTTATTTGCCATCTGGTGTTGCTCTTATACAATACATGGATGACTTGTTGATCGCCGCTGATTCAGAAGATATTTGCAAAAATGTCACTGTTGCATTGTTACGCCACTTGTTTAATCTGAATCATAAGGTTTCACCTTCCAAATTACAATATGTCCGTCGAGAGGTTACCTACTTGGGTCATCTCCTATCAAAGGAGTGACGACGATTAACACCAGAACGAATTCAGGCAATTACGCAAATGTCTGTGCCATCCACACAAAGGGAAGTTCGTGCCTTTCTGGGTATTACCTCTTACTGTAGGCAGTGGATCCCTAACTTTTCTCTGTTGGCCAAGCCTTTGTTGGCACTCACTTTGAAAGATACACCTCAGCCCCTTCATTGGACTGACGAGTGTCTGCTCTGTGTTCTGCTCCTGTACTAGGTACTCCTGACTACAGTAAGCCGTTTACGCTCTATGTTCATGAGAGAGAAGGTTGTGCGTTGTCAGTTTTAACACAGCAATTTGGAGACAAACAGCGGCCATGTGCCTATTTTTCGGCTACGTTAGATCCTGTAGCAAAAGCATTGCCTAGTTGTCTCAAAGCAACAGCAGCAGCAGCAATTTCTATTCGACAGTCTGCTGGAGTGGTGCTAGATAATACTCAGTCAGTCAGTCAAATTCCTTTATTCGATAAATCAATATCATAAAAGACATTTATACCATCATAACAATCACAATTAAAAAACATTGATCTATACAGAATTCATATAATACTTGCCATTTACTATATGTCCCATTCTAATTCAAACATAAGTTAATATGAAAACTGCTATTATAAAATTGTACGTCAAAGCCATTAAAATGCTAAAAATAATCTAGTTAAAACTACTTAGCTCCGGCAGTGTAAAAACAAGTTTTTTCCTGATACGAATAGCAGCGACCAGAAAGCTAGCAACATGAAACATTATTCGTGGGGAACCTAATTGTTGTAGGTATACAAGTGCTGGCTTAACCTGTCTAAATCCCAGCTCCCTCAAAATCGGGAGCAAAAACTTCCTTCTACAGTCCTTGTAAAAATTACAAAACATAAGAAAGTGAAGGGTATCCTGTCTTGAAAAATTATCACATTTACAGGGATCAGCACATTCCATGGTACACCAAGTTCGAAAAAAGCCCAAGGAAAAGTGCAACAGGTTAAACCTAAATCTGGTTAAAAGATACCGGTGGTATGGGGCATTCACAATGATCAAATATGGCTCGGGCCCGGACAGCTAACCAAAGCGTAATTCGCTCTAGCTAAAGGTTTTACCAGTTCTGACTCCTCTCGCTCAATAGATAATAAGGCCACTAGGGCGTTTCTTGTCAATGCGAGGTCCTTTCTTGTTATAGTTTCAGGTGAATAAAAAAGGGCCTCACGTCCTATTTTTTGGAGTCCATATTTTATATAAGCCAACCAAGGGATTTTAATTGCATTGTCTAGCTTTAAGCAATCTTTCAGTATTGCATGATTTAGGGTGATTTCTTCATTCAACCAGATCTTAAGCCAATATAACAAAGGAGCGATTTTAATTTGATCGGTCACAAATCCAATCCCCACTTCCGTATGTGTAGAAAAGTGGGGGTGGACTGTGGGACAGAGAGAATATCTCTCAAAAACGTATTCTCGATTAGCTGGATTTTGTTGTGGTTGGTATAACCCCATATTTGACAACCATACGTTGCAACGGCTAGACATTTAGCTTTATAAACCTTAAGGAGGGCTTCAACTGGTCTGGCCCCTAGCCTTTTGGTAAAACCCCTGAGCCCCGAGACTGTCCTTGCAAATGCCACACTTCGACTATTATTTTGTGCATGCCAAGTTCCCTTTTCGTCGAAGACAACCCCCAAATAGGGGAATGTTGGTACCCTACTAACCACATCCCCACTACAAAAGAAAGTTTTGACCTTAAGTTTCCTCTCATTGTTATGGTGCCACATGCAGTAGATACTTTGCTAAACAGAAAAAAACCGCAGCATCTTACAAGTGCTCGTCTAACCGGATACGAGCTGACGCTTTTGGCTAGTCACGTACACATCAAACGATGTAATACCCTAAATCCGGCTACTCTGTTGCCCCTTCCAGATGAGAAAAGTGTTGAGGAGCAACATGATTGTTTCTTTCGTACTGAGGAAGAGACAAAAGGAAGAATTGACTTGAAAGATACGCCGCTAGAGAATCCGGATGGAACTCTATGGGTAGACGGTTCTTGTTTTAAAATGCCTAATGGAGATACAGTTTCAGCCTATGCTGTAACTACTTTACATACAGTTGTGGAAACAGCACGCATCAGACACAACTCAGCTCAAGCAGCAGAACTGATAGCTTTAACGAGAGCATGTATATTGTCAAAAGGGGAAAAAGTGAACGTGTACACCGACAGCCAATATGCCTTTGGTGTAACATTCAACTTTGGGCGTTTTTGGAAGGAAAGGGGATTCCTCACTTCACATGGCACCAAAATACAACATGGTCAGTTAGTGACTGATCTTCTTGAGTCACTTACCTTGCCCACCCAAATAGCAATTGTGAAGTGTAGTGCGCACAAAAAGATTACAGATGATGTTGGCTGAGGAAATGCATTTGCAGATGAAGTAGCGAAAAAGACAGCAAGAGATGTTGCAAGTCGAATGTATGTGGCAGGTCCTGCGAATTGGGTCAGAGAGAGGGGAATATATGAGAATACAGTAGAAAGTGTAAAATCGATTCAGAAAGAGGCTACAGAGAAGGAATTAAGTAGGTGGAAAGAAAGTACGGGAATGTTAGATGAGATGGGTTGTTGGGTGGAGTAATCTGAACACCAACGTTGGCTGTTACCAGATGCCTATGTACTCCCAGTGGTTACCATGGCACATGGTCCAGCTCTCTTAAGTGCAAAAGGCATATGCAAACTTCTGGCTCCAGTGTGGAAAAATGGAGGAATCCCAAAGTGTGCAGACAATGTAGTGAAACATTGTATTGTTTGTTTAATGTACAATCCAGGAAAGGGTACCCCAACTCCGGCGGGTCACTTTGCTCCTCCGACATATCCATTTGAGGTGTTGCAGATCGATTACATACACATGGAACGATGCAACAATCTCAAATACGTTCTGGTGGTAGTATGCGCCTTTTCAAGATGGATAGAAGCATACCCTCTAAAAGACACTACAGCCTTATCCACAGCCAAAATCTTACTGAAAGAATTTTTCCCCAGGTTTAGTTTGCCGCGTGATGTCTGGAGTGACAATGGGAGCGAATTTGTTGGCCAAGTCATGCAAAAAGTTTGTGCAGGTCTTGGTATCAAGCAAAAGTTCCATGCGGCAAATCATCCACAGTCAGCAGGTCTAGTGGAATGTTATAACGGAACTTTGAAATTAAAACTGGCAAAAGTCCAAGCTAGTACAGGACTTAATTGGTCCGATGCTTTGCCCCTGGCTCTCCTGTCCACTCGAACTGCTGTGCACTCTCGTTTGGGACTCAGCCCTTACGAAGTGGTCTTTGGGCATCCAGCTAATGTATGGGGAGTCCCTCGCCCTAGGAAATACTCAGACTTGCCATATCCAATGTTGATTGACTACTTGCATGAGCTTACAACTAAATTGCGTGTTCTCCATCAACGGGTTCACAGTGCTTTACCAGAGGCCTCCACAGACCCAGGTCATTCCATCCGACCAGGTGACTGGGTCTGCACCAAGAATTTTCAAAGGACGAGAAATTTGGAGCCCAGGTGGAAGGAGCCTCGTTTGGTGCTTTTGACCACGAGAACAGCAGTTAAAGTTGAAGGAAAGAAAAACTGGATTCACGGCATGCATTGTAAGAAAGTGCCTTTGCCTTTACCTTACGATCAATGGGTGCGTAGGGGCATTGGTCACTCTGAAAGTGAAAAGGTTCCACGATTCGTACCTTTTAGCGATGCACGCCTGAATGGGACACTGTCTGAGAAAGAGGACGACGACATTCTGCAGGAAGCAATAACACCACGTCGTCGCTTGGATACGACAAATCCACGAACATTGTTCCAAAACCAGAGAATACCAAGCAAAGAACATTATAATTTGAGACCTAGACCAAAGAACACTTACGATTTTTTTTTCTTCTCTTTTGTAGTATTCTGTCCCGGTTGCAGGGTCACGGTAGGAGTCTTGATTGTGACCTGAGTAGTGGCAACAGGCCTGCAGGACTTGCAGTGTCATAGGACGGCAGATAATCATAATTGAGTGATCGAGGAAGATTGCCGTGAGCATCCATTAGAAAGATGGAAGCTACACAAAGCAAAAGAGAGAGAAAGGATGAAATAAAGAAAGAATCCTGTAAATTAATGTACAATCGTTTCAGTATAACTTCATGTATCATTATATTATTGTGTATCCTTTTGGCGGGTATAAGTTGGATTATTTATGCTCTGCAGCGAAAAGTTGTCTCTCCTTCTTCCTCTTCGTCTTCTTCTACTGTCTCTCCACACCTCTTTCATACCCTTCCTCAGCATGAACTCATTAGAAGAACTGAATATTATAACAATTCCTTTATCCAGTTATTACATCAACACCAGTTAGTGATCAATACAACTGACTGCTGGGTGTGCGGACTTATGCCACATACCACAGAGAAAGGAATGCCATATTTAGTTCTCCCGTTTTCTTATGAGGGTTCTGCTTGGGCTTATTTTGTCATCTTCTCCAATGCCTACCAAAGCAAGTTCAAACGATCCATTAGTTCACATATTGGTGGTCCGGATTTTAGTCATAGCTCATTAATTAAGGGAATGGTAGCTATGGCTAAAATCATGGAAAATAGTAAGATTTCCGTTGATTAAAGAAAAGCGTATACAAACTGGAACGTCACCCATTATGTCACTAGCTTAAGTGATAAGATCAAACAAAGAAAATCTCCACCAATTTGGACTATTCCTCATCAGGGAAATTTCTGTCTGCAAATAAATGATCGCTCTTCTGACACCATACATAGAAATAACTGTTCCCACACATACGTTTACTCCTCTCAGAACTCGCCTCCTCTAGTGCCATCTCAGGGCACGTATTTTATCTGCCACAATAGAGCTTACACGTGGTTACCAACGGGTTTTTCTGGTAGCTGCTATATAGCTTTCCTTCTTCCCCCTACATACACCGCCTCTGCAAACTATCATCGAAACAGATATGGCAGAGGAATTATTGATTCGAAAGACACAGCAGGACAAGAGGGAGGAGATTTCTGGGGTCCAATGGCTAACAACAGAAATATAAGGCAACTGGTTTGTGTCGTAGAAACTACAATAGACATCACTGTAGGAGCCTTAAGTAATATTACGGCAGAACTACAGGCGGACCGTCTTATGACCTTACAAAATCGAGTTGCCTTAGATTTTGTTCTTGCGGATCGCGGTGGAGTGCGCAAATTGATCGGGTCAAGTTGCTGTATTTTCATACCTAATGACGCTCCGACAGTATACCAAGCTATCTCCAAGTTGCATATAATCTCTGAGTCGATTCACCAGGACGAAGGAGATTGGTCTTTTACGGAGTGGTTTTGGGGACTACTGTCCAAATGGGGTTGGAAAGCATTGACATTCCTTGGAATAGTGTTGACCATTATTTTCTCTTGTTGCCTTTGTATGCACTGTGGTCCCGCCATCTGTGACCTTTGTGCTACTATGTGCATCCCTAAACCCCAATCACCAAGAACAGAAAACATAAGAATGATGTTACATCAACAGCTCGATGACCTCATGGCTATCGACATTGACTCAGATTAACATGAGTCTATCTTGCCTGAGTTCTGGCAAAAGGAGGGTCTGAGGAACTTCGATTTCCGATCGTAATCGAATCGACCCGCCATTTTGTACTCCGCCGCCATCTTGTGTTGCCATCACTAAGGCAGCACGGTGAACAAAGTCTATTCTGCTTTTTCTGCAGCCTCGTGTCAAAATACGCCTTCTGCCTCTATTCGCAAAGCTGGTGTTAGGACTGGCCGTGTACAGTAATCCCTGTCTGGTTTTTCTAATCCCCGTCTCAACTATCTGTTGGTTCACACTATTCTTTTCTGACTTTATCTTATCGTCTGGCCTTCACTGTCCTCTGCTAGCATTCTCTTGTTTCACAACTGTCCTCCAACACACACACACGTATCTCGCCACCTGCAAGTTAGTTACGAATCCGTTAATGAGTTAGTTTGAGGGAGGGGTGACAAACATAGTCGGAGGAGAGGTTTCTTCAAGTCATCTGACACTTTGTTTTCAAATCTCTCCTATTGGTTCTGTCCTGTTTTTCAATGTTTCTTATTGGCTCTTTCTTGTATATTCTGGGTGTGTATTTGGTTAATGTATATGTTACCTATAGGGTATAAAAGTTTGTGCGCCACGGAGTGAAGTGGCAGTCTCCTGAGAACCTACCTTGTGTACTTCTGGGATAACTGTACTAGCTGCAGCTAATACATCTGATCTTCTAACGCCTAACAGAGTGTCCCATGTCTCTGTGTAGCTGAGCAGGAGAACCCAGGAGATTAAGGCGTACCCTGCGCCGCCAGGCCCAAAAGTTTCTGGTTCTTCAGGGAGGCTTTTGAAGCTTATTTGGAGGCAACTGAAGGTGAGGTTGTCAAACAAGAGAAAATAATTTTACGTCATTCTTTTGGTACTGAGGGGAAGAAGATTTTGAAACACCTGCCTGCTGTGCCTGTATTGGGAGAGGGTGATCATAAAAAAAAGAGGAATGTCATAATGGAACAACAACTTTTACAAAAGACATCAGATGTCTGGAGAGTCAGTGGAGAGTTTGTAAATGATTTGAGGGTTTTAGCTGCCACGTGAAGTTAAGATGTTTTAGGATGAAGTCCTACATGTCCAAGTAGTGGAGAAGTCGAATAGTGAGAAGGTTCAAGAAAAACTACTTACAGTTGACAATCTGACCTGGATAAGGCAATCGGGTTGGCAAGTAAAATTGAATCAACTACAAAATGCATGGAGCAGATGAATATACGTACACATGTTGATACAGTGCAGTCACAGATGAAGACTAAGAAAATCTGGCCCGAGTCAGAAGAAAAGAAAAAAACATTTGAGTGTTATCGGTTGGTAGCAAATTTTATTTGGGAAATTCTCCCATGTGTCCTGCCATAGATAAGTGGTGTAGTAAATGCAAGAAACAGGGACATTTTATGAAAGTATGTAAGGCTAAATGGAATAAGGATGTTAAAGTCACTAAGACTGTGAATGCTGTTGGTGGTTGTCTGGACATTATTGGTCAGACTGATTTGGATGAAGGGAGTGTAGTGCTTATGGTGGAATGAATCAATTTTAACAAAAAGTATGGGTTATGAAGTCTCGTCAGTAACTGAGTCACAAATCAGGAAGCCTCACTGTTTTATTATGGTTAATGGTATCACAATCAACGTGATGGCTGATTCAGGATCTCCCTTTACCTTAATATGGGTGGAAGAGTGGAAGAGATTAAACATCATACAGTTGAGGAAGTCCAAACTGAAACCAGTGACTTATGGAGGGAAACCCATTGAGGTGCTGGGTGAATTTGATGCTTGTTTAGAGTTTAAAGGGAGTGTGACTAATAGTACAGTGTATGTAGCAGTTGAGGGATCTAATTTACTGGGGTGATTGGATCAGCGCAATTTGACAAATGTGTTAGTTGTGAACACGTTTTATTACGGAAGGATGTAGCACATATAATGTCTGTGGAAAAATGTATTTCGACTCAAGCGTTTCCTGATGTGTTTGAGGACAGACTTGGGAAGATTAAAGGAATTACGCACCAAATTCAGTTGAAGGCAGGAGTCAGATCAGTAGTGCATAAGGTGAGACGTCCCCATTTCCATGAAAGAGGAGTTAAAAAACAACTGGAAAAATAATGTCAGCAAAACATAATTGAGCCCATAGAGATTTCGGAGTGGTTTTTGCCAGTAGTTTTGACTAGGAAGCCCATTGTGTCCTTAAGGATGTCCATTGGTTTAAGAGATTTGAACGAGAGGATATGGGTTGATAGGCATCCTTTGCCAAACATCACTGAAATGCTGACAATAATGAAAGGTGCAAAAGTGTTCTCTATCCTGGATATGTCCTCAGCATTTTACCAAATATCACTACATAGGGAATCTCGTCATTTAACATAATTTGTCACACCATGTGGGAGATATGGATTTAAACGAATGCCTTTCGGATTAGCCCTCAACATCGTCCATATTTCAGCGTGTGATCAAGGCTATGTCCAAGGGTGTGGACAATGTAAGGTATTTTCAAGATGACATTTTAGTCTATGGAGTGAATGAAAGGGAGCATAATGAAACATTGGCACAGGTGCTGACAATACTTAAAGATAAGGGAGCTACTCTTAAGTCATGTAAGTGTAAATTTGGAATCTGAAGTGTTGATTATTTGGGGCACAAATTGTCGGCTGAGGGGATTGAACCTAAGGAATATTTGGTTAAGGCCATTGAGGAGTTTCCAGCACCCCAAAGTTAGGAGCAATTGAGGTCTTTCTTTGGCATGTTTGAATTTGATCCTTTTTTTGGGCCTTTATGTGCTGGGAGAACCAAGGGAATGAGACTGTTACTCAAAAATAATATAAAATTTTAATGGTCAAGTGAGGTAACAAAGAATTTGATGAAATCAAGAATGCAATTAATCCGCTCAAAGCATTTGACACTTGCAATCCATGTGTTGTTGTTACGGACGCTAGTCAACACGTGTTGGATGCCGTGCTCATGCAGACAAGAAATGGCAAGAACGATATTGTAGCCTTCGCATCGTGAACTCTGCGTGGGGATAAAAGCACTTATTCTGGTATTGAACGGGAAACATTGGCAAGTTGGTGGGGAGTGGACCACTTTAGACAGTATTTGTGGGTTGTGAAGTTCACTCTACGCATGGATCACAAACCTTTACTTAATTTCTTCACCACAAAGGGTGCGGGCAAAGGAACTCCCAGAATTGCCAAATGGTAGAATAGCTTGCAAGAATTTCAATTCAAATTGGTGTATGTACCAGGGGTAAAAAACGTTTTTGTGGACTGTTTATCAAGGTTCCCCTTGAGAATGGGAGTGGAGGAAGAAGTTAAAAAATATGATGAATGGAGCATAGTAGCTGTACTGCTGCAGATTAGATGGGCTGCACTGGGGCAGAAGAATGGAAGGAAGCAGTAAGACAAGATGAGGTGTTGCTAGAGATAATTTCATACTTGGATGTGGGGAGGCCTAAAGGAAATGTGAAGGATGAGTGTTAAATGTACAAGAAGTTTTTGAGGAATTGAGTGTGTCGTATGGCATAGCAAGAAGAGCATGTGTGTTGGTCATTCCACAAATGATTCGTGAGAAAGTTTTGGAATTGGCCCATGAATGTCATGTAGGTATGAGGATCATGAAAAGGAGAATCGGAGATACGTTTTGGTGGCATGGATCGGATAAGGATGTGGACCACTGGGTGAGGGAGTGTCTTGCATGTGCCCTCAGTGATAAGTCTCAAGTAACTGTTCTCAGTAACGTGTAGGTGGTCCCGGTTCTGGAGAAACTGTGAGTCACATTAGGAATGGATATAATTGGACCCATGCATTTGTTAAGTCAAGGTCAGAAATATGGTATTGTGTTACTTGATTATTGTTCACGTTGGCCTGAGGTGAAGTTTTTCTGAATTAGGGGAGAGGATGTAGCCTTACGGGTAGAGCGGTCGACGTCGAAGCTGGGGAACCGGGTTCGAGTCTCAGCTACGACGCTCAACATTTTGTGATTCTGGGCAAATCACTTAATCTCCCCATGCCTACAAAAAAAATTAATGTGTCCTTGTGTAACGAAACTGGTGCTATGTAAAGTACTCTGATACCCGATTTATTGGGTCTAGTTCGCGCTATATAAAACTCCCCCCAAAATATATATTTTTTTAAATGCCAACACTTTGGAAGTATTAAAATTATTACAGCAGTTGTTCATGTGTGAAGGTGCCCCATTGGAAATTGTTACGGATGAAGCTGTTCAGTTTATGTCTGAAGAGTTTGGTAAGTTCATGAAAAATTAAGGAGTGAAACATGTGACAACCTTGCTGTACCATCCCAGAAGCAATGGTTTAGTGGAAAGGTGTATTTGGGTAATTATAGACAATATACAATTGTCTTCGGCAAGTGGATTGGATTGGCATAAGGAATTGGAAGGTCTGATATGGGTTTTGAGTACCACACCATGTATCTCCACTGGTTTGTCACCTTGTGCTGTGTTGAAAGGAAGACTAGCAGTAAATGGTGGCTTAGTGGACTAATGCATCCACTGCAGGGGCCTGTGTTCAATCTCATGGTGACAGGTTCAAATCCCGGCGGCGCCACTCAGCCTTCCATCCATCTGAGGTCGATAAAATGAGTACCATTGAGTCGGGTAACAATAAAACATATGTTATTCAGCGTCTTGAGACCCACAGGTGATAAGTGTGCTTTACAAATACACATGTGTGTTATTGGTAGTGCATCCTTGGATGAGTGATCCTATGGTGTTGGATGAGAAATGGTCTGGTGTGTGTGCCAAACAGGAGTGTGCATAAAGTAGGTATGTTTCCAGAGAGTGGGATCATTGTTTGCAAGTCAAAGAAGGGGAGTGGGTGTGAGTCAGTTTGCTTGGTATCTTTGCTAAGGGGCATTCAAAATTCTCAGAACTTAAGAAAGTTGTGCATGTGAAAGGAAATGTGGTTAGGTTGGAGGATGGTGGTGGAATAAGGGGGAGTTGGCCATATAAAAGGGATGAGATTTTGTATGTGATGATGTTGTACCGATGGGACAGGAAAAGGGAAATGCTGGCAATCATAATGCACAACTCTGTCCTGTGGCGGGTCGTACAGTGGAAGAGTGTTGCCCCAGTTGTCATCTGTGAGACCAAGCCAGGAGAGGGTGCAACCTAAGTGGTCACAAGTAGGCCTGGGCGAAAATTTCGTTCCGTTCGCGGAAATTGCGATAATTTGGCATTTTCGCGTTCCGCGGAGAGCGCAAAAATGTCAAAAATTCCGGTTTCCGCAACTTGGCGATAATTTGTTTCTTGCTCGCGCTGTAAAATAATACATTCTCGCGCGCGCGCGATCGCCTTACCTGAATCCCTGCGTTCGCCGACAAGTTTTCTTGATCCGGTCGCATTCTCCATGAGATGTTGTATTGTTTTTAGCCATTTGCGCTGTCTCACGACAGTTCGCGCCCGCAGTGACGTCATGCGTCGCGCGATCACGTCTTTCTTCTCGCGATCATGCACCGTGAGACAACTCAAAACAAGATGGCCGCGCCCGCAAGCAACCACATGGGTAAGTTGGCGACCCGCAACCATGCAGAAAATCTCGCGAACATGCCGGAAAAAAACTTCTGCATCTTCACGATATTTCCGCTTGTTTGCGATAATTTTAAACATTTTCGCGATAATTTGCGAAAGTTAATTTCGCAAATTCCGCCCACCCCTAGTCACAAGATTATGTGTCCTGACATGTGTACTTGCTCAAGTGCATTGTTTCCTTCAATATTATAAGAGTTCTTGATACAGGTACATATGTAAGGGCATGTTTTTACTTCATGAATATTTAATTAATTAATTTATTTATTTATGTTTTTTTTATTACGATAGGTCTAGTGTTTCGTTGTTGTAATAGGGGAAGATGTGTTGGGTCTTGATGTGGGGTGGAATTGGAATGTTGGGGATAGAGGGAATGTTTGCTTTTGGAGGGTTGGGCAGTTGCTGGTTCCTTTTTGCCCTGCTGGCTTGTATTACTGAAGCTTGGGAATAAATTTACTATAATCTTACCACAAGGAGCCCTGTTATGATTTCGACCTCATCCTTTCAAATTGATTCAGCAAAGATCCTTCATGATATACTTAGGTGCATACTTAATCAGGTGCATATTGGCCTCGAGGAGTTGACCGAGTGGGGGGCTATTACAAGGGCTTACATGGAGATAGGTGACTACAAAAAAGAGGTATTAATCTTGCAAGGGTGGTTCAACTCACAATGCACTGAAGCACATAATAAGCTACAGGATGTAATAAAGGAGAAACCTAGGGATACAGGAACATTGTTGAATGCAAGAAGCTTTATAAAGAAGTCCTAAATTCCTAAGGGATGCCATAAAAGATGAGTCATTGCAGTTAGTGTGTAAGGATTCTGACTGGTTCTGCTTCTGGAGGGTGATTAATGCATCTTATTTTAGGGAGACAGTGTCCCCAATAGTGGAAACGGTTATCCCCAGAGAGGCCTGGGTGATGCATTTTTGACGCCATTTATGCAATAGAAAATGAACAGTCAGAAGTGAATGTGAAGAGCCCATAAGGAAACATTTGGACACTTTGTTGCTGTGCAACTGGAGTTGAGCTTGGAGGAGGTGGGAACTGCTCTTAAAGGTGGCAAGATAGGGAAAGTGCCAGGGCTCGTGGGTCCACCCCACTATGGGGCCGATTCCTATCCTGTATTTTTTTTTTCCGTACGACTCGTATCCATAATTTTTTCCGTAAGAATCGTACAAGTCCCGTCCGACCCATGAAGTACGATTCGTACAGGAAAAATACATACGGATCGGCCAGATCCGTACGAATCGTATCGGGAAAAGTTGTACGAGACGGACCCGGACACTTTTCCGTACGAATCCTGAAAATACTGTCTGACCGTACAAGTACGATCCGGACCGGCTTTGCGATTTACAATTCGTACGGAAAACGTCCCGTACACGTGGAATGCCTTTACCCGCTACGAAGCGAACTTTGTACGACTCGTATCCCGGGAAAAGTTGTTCCCGGGATGCGATTCGTACAGGGGTACGAGTTGTACAGGCCCCCTATGCATATGTAGGCACCTTACAACAACATCGCATATGTACGGTGCGTACCAACAGTGCGTATGTGTGGTGCGTACCCCAACAGTGCGTATATATGCACCTTACAACAACATCGCGTATGTACGCACCACACATACTCACTGTTGGGGTACGCACCATACATACACACTGGTGGTACGCACCGTACATACGCAATGTTGGGGTACGCACCATACATACGCACTGTTGGTACGCACTGTACATACACAACTCACGGGGTGTATGCCTGTATGACTCGTACCCCTGGGGACTCTGCTTTTACTGCTGTTTTTGGCTCCCGTAAGAAAAGAGCCGCACGGAGTGCCATAGGGACGAATCGTACTTGCTGGGCCGGAAACCACTGCTTAAATACGTCCGGATGTCACGTACAGGCTGTTCCGGATCAGATTCGTTGTTTTTTTTTACTTGTACGGTCTTTTGTACGATTCGTATGGAAATAGGCTTTCTGTACGAATCGTACTTCCTAGGTTGTACGGAGAGTTTACCGGGTACGCGTCGTACAGAGAAAACGCTCCGTACAACGATTCGTACAGACTTTTTCCAGGATTGGAATTGGCCGCTATATGTTTATGGAGAATATAGACCTCCCGGCCCCTCTAATTACAAATGTTTTAAGAGACAAGGTAAAACATGGTGTCCCACCAACATGGCATCTGGGATCTGTCAGTGACACTTCCCATCTTTAAAAAGGGAAACAAGGTAGACCGCAGTGCTTGTGTTGCAGCATAGAAAAGCACTGCGGCACAAGCCGCAATAGAAAAAGGCATGTTTTCAAACATCCATGCACCATTAGCCAGGCACCATGTGGGCCTGGCACACGTTGCAAAGATGATTGGGGGGGCACCGTATGTGCCCTCCGGCCCACAGGGGACGGGAGCCATGCTTGGAGCTCCCAAGGTCCCTTTCTGTCTGCCTTTACATGGTGATGGGACCGCCATGTAAAGGCCGAGGGACAGGGATATCTTAATCCTACAAGCACCACCTTCAATGTAGGGATTACAGTCCGACTGCTGCCCTGACAGGCTCCTTAGGCCTGTCAGAGGCATCGTTTGTTTCCCCCAACCACTGTGCTCTGACTACCGGTATTGTAATCCGATGGTCAGACCGCTGCCCTCGATGTCAAATGGACTGCCACCGGTGGCCTGTCGGTGGTGGTCCGTCCTTCATCATAACGAGGGCCTAGGTTTCTAGATTGAGCTAAGAGGGAGAGGGAAAAAGTAGAAATGGCAAAATTATAGTATCTACCCACACCACTCTACTTACTGAACCTGGCATATAGCCTTACATTATAATGGTTACAAACATAGAGAAAAGATTTTTACTAACATGTTTTCGTCTCAACATGAAACACAGGCTGTTTGGTCTTACTGACACAGAGAGGCGGGTTTGGGCTCTTCCACCCTGTCCATGTGACAACTTCTCAGAAAAAAGCACTTCACACCTATGTTTCTTTTAGGATAAACTTGATCATGACAGTTTCTAAAAATATGCACTTTGTTCAATGTAGGGTGGCACTTGTTTGTTTGCAGCAATTACTTACAAGTGTAATATGCAATTCTGCAGCCAGCTTTTGGTACAAGTTATGAAAATCAGGAAAGGTCTCCGTTAGTGCAAATTTTCTGTTTTCATACTCTATGTGCTTGATTCACAAAGGTAAACTTAGATGTCTGGTCTAAACTTAAAGTAGTATCTTTTTGTCTGCACTCAGTATGGAGATCCATCCTGAGTGCAGACATAGAGATAGTACTCGTAAATGCCTTTTTGTGAATTCACAAAGTTGTAAACTTAGGGTCTAATTACAACATTTGGCCGTGTAGGAGCTGGTGGCACGTCATAGCTGAGCAGGGCTGTTTAAATGGTCACTGTGAGCTTTAAACAGGACCACTGCAGGACAGTACCATGTTGTACATTCCTTCCCATACAGGAACTGGGGGTGTCAAACTACAGAGGGGCACAACATGTGCCCACCTGCATGTACTCCCATGCACTCCCATGCATAGGGGCAAGAGGAAGGCCCTATAGTGGTCAGCGGTGTCATGGATGTTCATAATATGCTTGGCATTGAGTCAGGGCGCCACCAAGCATATTGCAGCCCTCAGACCGTCGCGGGACCAACATGAAATTTTGCTCTCTGGCGGTTGCGGCAGTGCGATGGTGGTCTGACTGCCAAAGTCCTAATAGAGTGGTCGGACCCTAATTCATTTGGTCTAAGTTTACCTTTTTGAATCAAGCCCTATATTTATGTATGCTGGATGGTTTTACATTACAAAACGGCTGAGTAATTGATTGTTTTAGCTATTTATCTTCCTCATGCACTTTAATGTTTTAAATCTTACTGTTTGGATTTTAATCTGGTGAATATGTATGAACATTTATGGTTTTATGAAACCGAATAAAGAAATTGATTTGAGTGATACGTTCAAGTGGTACCAAAAACAATTAAAGACAAGTACACAACACAATCAAATTCCCAACTAATAGGGAAACATAATGAAAAATGCTAAAAAACGAAATGTTAAAGGTGGATTATATGAAATGGACATATGAATTTTTTGAAAAAGTAAAAAATGGACAGATGAACAATTGAAGTATAGAGTCCTCCTGCATCAAAATGAACACAATACAAATTTAGCACTGCATTGTTCTTTGTCAGACAAATTCCAGAAGGTGAGACAGTCAGTTACTTTCCATGGTGGTACACTCCACTGTTTTAATTTTTCTAGGATCTTTTCTGGAGAGACTCAGTCACAGTTCCAATGGTAACACAGACCTCTTTATATCTGCTTCCTGCTGCAACCACAAGTTTCAATTTCTTGGCGTATCCGGAAACTTTACTTGTGGCCTCTACTATAGCACTCAAACCTCTGGCCTAAAAGCCTATGGAATAGATCTCTATACTGCTGGGGTTCATGCAAGTTGGGTACAGTCCAATCCCACTCAGGTAGTTGATTCTCCCACAACATGATGAAGACCTCTTCATCGTTTCTGCTGAGTACTAGAGGTGCTGACCAACTGACTCTGGCAGAGCACTTCTAGTTTTGGGATCCCAGCAGATAGCAGGTCAAATTTCTGAGTACTCTTCATAGTCTTCTACACACAATACATGAAGTACACTTCTTTTTCTTTTCCCTTCTGGTCTCATTTACGTTCTAGGAGTGTTCTGAGGAGCTGTACCTGAGATTTCATTTTTTTCCTATGTACTAGCCCATGACTGGGTCTTCATAGAGTCAATCACTGCAGAATTTCCACTAAAGGTCAGTGTATATTTTCATCACTTCATGTCATGCTTGGTGCAAATCTCCCAGTGGCCTCAGTTCAAGTTAGCAGAAATCAAGGGCCTCTTTTATGAGGTTTTGACATAAGGCAGAGCCAAAAGGAATCTACGTGATACAGCGCATTCCTATCCTTTTCTCCACCACCTGCGCACAATGGGCTGCCCTGAGCAAACACAGGCACCCTTGGTGCACGGTGCAAGGATACCTGAGCTGCGGGGCTGATTGATTTTGTGCAGGAAATTAACAAATATTTATATGTATATATTTATATGTCTGTGATGTTAATGTTAGTTGGACATTCCACTCATACAAAACCAGAGAAATTCGGCTGATATAGTTCGTAGAGCTCGCGCCCCCGCAATGCACTGCTGATGATGTCACATATTACATCACTCATGACATGGTCAGTGACACTAATGACATCTCAAATTACATCACTGATGACATCACTGATGACATCATCCATGTGATAATCTGATGCACCTCCTCAAACCCTAATAAAACCTTTTATACACCCACTCTAAAATACAGACTACCAATATCGAAACCATAGACAGACCAATTGCAGTTAGTACATACCCGCTCAGTGATTCCTAGGTCTACACGCACATCCACTCATTCACCCATACAGTAACTCATACATGCAATCACTCATCAATACAGAACTAAAATATGCACTCATACACCTATGCATACACTCACACACCGCCACTCAGCCATAGACTTACTCACACACCTACTCAGTCATGCAAAGTCAATCACACTCCCATTTATTCACCAATACAGTTATACACACACCACCTCAATTATTCATACAGATACTAACACAAACTTAGTCTCTTATACAATCACTGATACAAGCATACACTCATCCATACAGCCACTCTCACAATCACTTACTCTCACGTATAGTCATTTACATACTCCAACACTCACATATACTGCCTTTCACATATTTAGTTACTCACATGTGTACCACTGAGACATCTATTCACTCACCAACCCATACATCTGTTTCCACATGCACTCTTGAACCCATACACCCAGTGAATCAACCACTCACACATCTATGCACAAAGTCACACACCTCCCACCTACCCACACATACACTCAGGCACCCACAAAAATACTCTGGCAACCAATAAATAACCCATATAGATATTCATGTAGCTACTCACCAACCCATGCAGCAGCTTACACAACAACAGACAGACTGATACAGACATTCACAAAGTTTAGTCACTAACCCATGCATTCAGTAAGACATGTTTAATCACTCACTGATACAGTCAGTCATGCACCTACTAAATCTTCCATCCAGACACTTATACACCCACTCATTCCTCAATACACCTCGGCATAAATATAAAACATATTTAAACTTTACAGAAACACACAGTCACTGGATGATGTCATCAGTGATGTCATGAGTGATGTCATTTGAGATGTCATTTCTGATGTCGCATCAGTGATGTCACTGACCATGTCATGAGTGATGTAATATGTGACATCATCAGCAGTGCATTGTGGGGGCGCGAGTTATAGTTAGCTCTACCAGCTATAACGGACACATTTTTCTGGTTTTGTACGAGTGAAATGACCAACTAACTGTAACATCCCTGAAACCTGTGTTTTTTTCAGAGAATTTGTAAGGTGTTTTAAATGCTAATTTCTAACTATAACGTCCCTGAAACCTTTGTTTTTTTTCAGTGAATTTCATAGGTTTTTTAAATGCTTATTTCCAACTATAAAGTCCCTGAAACCTATGTTGTTTTCAGTCATTATATGTATATATAATAGTTACATAGACACACACACACACATATGCATTCACTAGTCATATGCTCATCACACTAAAAAGCAAACAAAATACATATATGTATATATGCATGTGTGTGTATATATTTATATATATATATATCTACACATACATATTGTGTGTGCCTTCCTATGCACACACGGTTGTGTATATGCATACACATACAAGAACCAACCAGCTGTGTCCTTGCAGTCTCACATTCTGTTACACATGTAACTGCCGCCAACAACAGCAGTTGGGTTAGTTTGCTGCTGCCTGTTCGCTCCTTCATGTGACCCCCTTGTCGCCCTCCCCTTCGTCAGTCGCCCCCTGCCCTTGGGCGCCGGTGAGCTGACCCCTCTGCTGGCAGCGCCCTGCTCAGCTCGGCGGCTGGATGTCCTTTGTACATGGTGGCCACTGTTTTTTGGACACAAATGAGCTGCTATCCAGAGGTTATGGGGTCTTCTCCCCCTGGTCCCACACCTGGGGGGACCCCTCCCCTCCTCACTGCCTACACTCCTTTATTTTGACAATTTTCAAACAAAAAGCCTCTTCATAGGTGAACAGCTTGTTCCAGGGAGGAACAGTGTAGCTCCCTGCACAGAGCTTCTCCGGGGAGTAAACTTCAATTGCGTTATGCAGCAGCCAACAAGAAAGTAACTCATTCACTTTTGTTTTGACTTCAGAGCACGTCAAAGCGCCTTGGATTTGTGCATTATTTTAACACTTGAAAATTAACAGGGAAAACACGTCCTCCAGTCTTGCATTCAGGTCTTCACTTTGAGCCACACACGCTATTTGTGGCGCCTAAAAGCAACAGCAACGGGCTATCTAAAAAACAACTTAATGTTAGGGATTTGCGAATAACATTTGAGGGCTCCTAAAATCGGTCAGAGTTTACTTTTCTCAATGCTGCGCCTTTCTTGGCTATGGGTTTGGCTACATGTGTTGCAATTTCTGGGCAGAACCCGTGTCCTTACAGCCTCGCTCTCCACTGCTCACCTCCGACGTGCAGCACAAAATACAATCTCTGTAGATACTATTCCCATTCCACTTTGTGCAACAGTAGGAAAAGTGTTGACCTTCAGAGAGGTTAAATTTGCTATTCCCACTCAAATCTGTGCAGCAGTAGGGAAAGTGTTGGACTTTGGAATGGTAAGATTTTCTATTCACACTCCATTCTGTGCAACAGTAGGGAAAGTGTTGGACTCCTGACGGGTAAGATTTACTATTCCATCTCCAGTCTGTGCAGCATTATGGAAATTATTGGACTTCCCAGGGATTAAATTTACTATTTCCGCCTCCAGTCTATAAAACAGTAGGGAAAGAGTTGGACTTCAGAGTGGTTACATTTACTATTCCAACTCCACTCTGTGCAACAGTAATGAAAGTACTTAATTTCAAGCACTCTTCATTTTTTAATTGCCCTATTAATTTAGAACAAATATAAAAATCTCAACACAAGTATTATTAACCCCAAAATATATTTATACACAAATAGAAAATGATTAAACAATTTCCATTATTCTCTAATAATTTAATAATTGTCAATTTAAAAAATGAATATTTATTTAGTAATATTGTCCACACTCCACAAACAAAGCAGACCTCACTTAAAACATATTAACATAAATAAGTATAACACAAATATATAATTGATAATCAATTAACTACATCATAAACAGTTAATAATTTCTTGGTAATTAATTAATACTTAATTACCATCCCACCCAATACCCCTACACACATAGCAACCCACAACTAAATCATTATAACTAAAATAAATCAATATTCCATAATGTACATCATTATCAATCAAAAATGTTTAATAAATAAATAATTGATGATTAATTATTACTTAATTAACTTTCCACCCTGTATCCCTAAACAAACCCAACAGCCCGCAATATTACGCAATTTACATAATTAATGCGGAATTAACTAATGAATAAAAAGCGAATAATTAATTTTTAATTAATTATTACTTAACTGTCCTCATAAACCCAGTAGCCCTCATCTAAAGTGTAATAATAAAATATAATTATACGATAATTTAGATAAATAATAATCAATTAAATAATAAAAAATAAATTGATAAATAAATATTAATTAATTATTACTTCATTAACTTCCCACCCTATACCCCTACAAACCTTGCAACCCGCTACAACACTATCGATTACTATTAGCAATTAAATTAAAATTATAAATCACTTAAAATTGCATATATACTATATTTCCAAATATTATTAACAATTATACAAACAATCATAACACATAAACTGCCTCATTTCTATGTCAGGCTGAATTCCTTTGCTCAACACCGACTCGGTCCTGGGACCGACCGACACCCGGTCGGCTGTCCTGATCGGCCCATTACAATGCGACCGAACATTGTTTGGTCTCATTGCACTTTTCTCAATGGAAGCTCGTGATACGTCGGGAAAACGGCCGTAACACAGGTCCCCATTGAAAAAAGGGAGGTGCAGTTCATCCCTGGATGTGGTGCCTGCCATGAGATTCAGGAATCAACAAGGGGACACCATAGGTGCCCTCTTGGCCTCCAACCGGAGGCTGTGCACCCAAGGGGACCCTGCTGGGGACCCCCAAAGTTGATTTCATACAGCCTTTCTGTGACGGAAAGGCCAGCACGGAAAGGTTGCCGAAAACCAACATTATAATCTCAAGGGTGGAAATGCGCACCTTTGAGAATACATGCTGGATTCCGACTGGCTGATCCAAATATGTTGGAAGCCAGCCGGAATGACCGGCAGGTTTAGTTTACGAACGCCTCCATTGATGGTGGTGATCCTAAAGTAAATTGACCCGCCCATTACGATGCGTCGGTAAAGGATCCGACCGACGGTAGGAGCCTTTTATGGCCACATCGTAATTGCCACCAAAATGTATAAATGAACTAAAACACATTAAGATCTATATTATTGAAAGCTATATTAACGACAACAACATTCTTAACAATGATATTGCTTACCTGAAAAAAAAAAATATTCTTGACCACATATAACATTCTGATGTGGAATTTCATTTTCAGTGTTGCAAAATGCTTTAAAAAATATGCAAACCTGAAGCATCCTAAAACAAACATAGCTTATATTCAGGAATCTCATATATTAGCATGACAACTAGTTACATTAAAAATAAAATGAAGGGGACAAATGTGGGTACAGTGTATTCTTTGCTTGCACCTGGATCATTAATTTGAATTTCCCTCAAGTCTCATATGTAATGTAACACAAGCATATAGACATGGAAGGATTTTTCATGATCCTGGAGGTGGGTTCAGACAGTGAATCTCTTACATTAGCTTGAGTGTAAACTCTAATCACAAAAGGCTCCTGGGCATACTGTCTCTGGGTTTACTGCACAATCTGAGATCATCATTGCTGGACCTGCCCCTCTCTGCAGTCAACCCCAAAACGTTTTGCCTTACAGTCAACCTTTTTACTGAATTCATTTCACTGGCCTTAGAGCTCTGTGCACTTTACTACTGCTAACCAGTGCTAAAGTTCTTGCACTCTCTCCTCTAAACATGGTAGAGTTGGCTTACACTCTATTAACATGTTTAATTTACTTGTAAGTCCTTAACAAAGTGTTACTATATGTAATGTAATTTAAGGTGGGTATGTGCTGCATGTCACCCATGAAGGTATTGAGGCGCTTATTGTACCACCCACTTATGTAGCTCTTTAAACATTCCCCAGGCCTGCCATTATAGCCTGGGTGTGCAGTTTTTAAACTGCCATGCCAACCTGGCAAAATAAACTGTTTACCAGGCCCAAAATCTTCCTTTTTAGTACATAAAAGCCACCCCTAGGGTGGGGCCTGGACATCCCAGTGGACACGGCGCAGTACATTTAAAAAGTTGGACATGTACTTTTAAGTTTTACATGACCTGGTAATGAGAAACTCCTAAATTCATTTTTCAAAAATACAAGGCCTACCTCTCTAATAGGTTAACAATAACATTGGAGTTACCTTATTACATTTAATATGCTGTAACCTCCAAATGGGAGTATCATCTTTTTGTTTTGCTATAGTCGCCCTAGATGGGAAGAGTATGTCAAGATGTAGTTCTATTGATTCAAGCTAGCCTGGTTGATGAGGGGTGACACCCTGAAACCGGTCCCAAGATGCTTGTTTTCTGGTCCAAGGAAGACCTGGCATGGCAGTTCAGGCTGGACTGTTCATATGGGGAGAAGGGTCAAGGCTGGGACCAAACTGGGGTGACAACGTGAACAAGCAAATGATGGATATGACCCAGATCTGTGACTGGGGGTGAATGTTTGACAATGTTTAGTATTCCGTCCATCATCTTTTGGGATTTTTGTATTGCAGTGTAACATCTTTCTCAATCACCAGAGCCTGCTCTGTATCATAACTGGAAACCTGAGGGAAGGGCAGAACACTTGGGTGTCATCTTTGGATATCATGAAAGCATTCTATAACTTGGGTTGCCTCTGTGTCTGGGAGGTGCTCCTCAAATTAGACATAGGAAGATCCTGTATGAATTGGGTGTGATAGTTTAACACAATGCCAAAGGCTAGGTTTAAAGCTGGGTGAGTAATTTCTGATCCCTGGTTAGTTGATAGTTGAGAAGGGCACCAGGCAAGTTTTGCTCATCAGAGTTGCTGTTTGCCTTGATCATGGATCCTTTGGCATGTCTGTTGCATTAGAAGAGATTGGAACAGGGCATTTGTGTGTGTGACTGATAGTATATTGTTAGAAATGTGGTTTCTGGTTGGCAGAGGTATGCACCCTGTCCAAGTAGGAACCACAATCCTAGACAGGGTAAGTCAGTAATGCCCTGTAAATTGACCTGTGCTCACCATCTGGTAGCTTGTTGTTGTATCTTAACTTGGTAGCTTGGCAACATGCTCAGCAGTCCTTCCATGGTAACCAGGATGCTTTGTTCTGAGTTGACCAGGGAGAGGAGAGCTGGCAGTTGCAGTGAGAGGACGTATCTAGGGGTTGTTCCTGTATACTTGAATAAACTCCTTCTTTAAAATACTTTGTCTGTGCCTCTTAAAAGTGGCTATGAGGATGGGATGTATTATCCCAGAGGGCAGACTGGACGTGTAATGGAGTGAGATGACAACCCCTGGGCCGATTACTACTTAACTGGCACTTAACGGTACCAACTACTGGCTGAGAGACTGCGTTGCTGAGGACGTGCGGCTGCGCTGGAACATCTATAGACTGATACTTATTGGCATCAATAAGTAAGAACTTGTCACCTTTGACCTGCTGAAAGGCAAATGAAATCGTGTGAGAAACACCTGTCCTCGTGTGGATCGGGTAAGAACTGACATTTATACTGCTGTGGGTGCCCGAACGGTATTGGTCAGCGCGGTGCAAGACTGTCTCCGGGGAAGTGCCGATGCTGCAGGAGCAGCCTCGGAGTATGTAAAAGGATAACGTTGAAGCTGATTGCTTGAAGTACATACTGTGTGGAGCAGGAGAACTTGGCAGCAGAGGAGCATTGACTGGGGTGTGAGGAAGCTGTTGTTGGACGGCATGTGGACTTGCTTTTAACCGAAGCCCTTGTGAACTTGCGTTCAACCGAAGCCCTGAAACTGCTATGGGACCAAGATCACATGTTATTTTTTTTAAAGTGAGCGCATGTTGGATGGCATTGTGAACTTATGTTCAACCGAAGCCCCTGAAACCGCTGTGGAACCGGGAGCACAGGTTATCTTTTAAAGTGAGCACATGTTATGTTTTAAAATTTGCTCACCGGCTAATCCTCGTGTGTTGATGTCTCCATTCTATGGTTGTGCTGTGCGTCACAGTAAGAAGACGTACTCTGAGCGTCACAGCGAGAAGAAGTGCAGCTCCTGGAGTTCAACTCGTCACTAGCGCAAGGCAGTGTGGGTACCGCACTACGTGTGTTGTGAAGTGCAGCGTGTGCAGACGCCCTGCAAGAAACAGTGTAAGGTTGTCATAACAACCAAATACGAGAGAGTTTCAAAATGTGGACAGAAACAGTGCCGGAGCGCTGTGCCAAGAAGGGAACAGGCAGAATCTGAATACTTTAACAGGGAAGAAGGAAGTTCCTTTTTGCAAGGAGCAAACAGGAAAAGGAGCAAATAAGATTGCTACGAACTCGGAGTAAATAGGAAAAGGAGCTACGAACTCCAGCTACTTGAACAACGGTGGCTACATCAATTATGTTAATTTTTTTTTTTATCTTTTTCAGGAAAATCTAGATCAGACAATTATTATTTAGTCATCAGAACACTAGAACGTGCATAACTATTGTTGGTACATTTTTACTGTATCGTTAGGACACTAATAGTGTGTTGATTAGGAATACAAAGTCATAAGCACATTTTAGTTTTTACAAAATCCTGGGGAACGCACCTTACCATGGGAAGACTGGATAGAGTTGTTTGAAACTTATTTAGAGGCCATTGGTGGAGAGGATTTTATAGCATTACTTAAACACAATTTAGGAGTAGAAGGTAGGAAGGTTTTGAAAACTCTACCAATTGGCAATGATAGCAAACAGATAATTTTTCAAGAGTGTACCAGTGAAAATGAAAACAAAGAAGAGGGCAAAGAGGGGAGTAAAAAAGAGGATGTGGATGTAGGTCAGCAGTTTGATGAGGTGATTTTATTGTGATGAATACATTGAGGTGGTCAAAGCTCTAGAAGAAAACTATGGTAAAAAGGTTAGCAGAGTAGTAAAAAGACATACGTTTTTCTCGCGATCCCAATTACCTGGGGAATCGGCCGAGCAATACATTGCTAAATTAAGAACTCTTGCTTCTACTTGCAAATTCAGAGACCTGCACGAAGAGATTATAAGGGACCTATTCATAAATAGAACAAATAACGCTAAGATTCAAGAAAGGTTGCTAGAATTGAAAGACCCTACCCTCCAGAAAACCATTCAAGTGGCTAGATGTGTCGAGAATACATCTAAGTATGTCAAAGAACTTAGCTCGGAAAAGACCAGTGCTACTAAAGTGTGTGCCGTAGAGAAAACTCTTTCCAAAATGAAAGAAAGTAATAACAAAACCACTATTAACAGAAACAAGTTACAGGTGTGGCAGCACTAGACACACTGCTGATTCAGACAAATGTTTTGCAGTTAAGGAGAAATGTTATAAATGTAAAAAGATTGGTCACTAAGCACGAATATCTTTATCCACACCAAAATGGAAATGTCCTGTGAATGCTATTAGAGAGAATTCTGAAGATGATAATTCTGACAATGATGGGGAGGTTAAAGTTATGGTTATTTGTGACAATGTTATTAAGGATCTGTCTGAGGGTTACAACCCACCCAAATGTGACTTAGGCATTATTGGTACTAAAATAACTGTGTGGGCTGATTCTTGGTCCTCCTATACTATTATAGATAAGAGCACTAGGGAAAGGGTAGGTAGTCACCTGCTGAGTCCACCTGATGTTGAACCAGTGGTGTTAAACTTCCATTGTTAGGTTTTTTTCAAATGCTCTTTGGCCCACAAAGGAAAGGGAGCTACCAACAAGGTATATGTAGTGGAAAAGGGAAGAGCATTGCTTGGATGGTGTGAACAAAAATTGCTGGGTATCACCTTAGACCCTAACCATCCACAACAAGTATTGGCCACTGAAGATACTGAGACAACTAAATAGAGCATATCTAATGAATTTAAGACATACCTTACCAGAATGGGTATTATGCACCACACCACAGCTGTTAACAATCCCAGGGAAAATGGTCTTGCGGAGAGATTTAACAGAGCCTTAAAAGAATTTTCTGATGAGTGTGGTGGAGATTGTAAAGAGGCAGTGAAGGAAATGTTGTGGAGCTACCGTACCACACCACATTCAGTCACAAAAGAGTCTCCATTTAAACTCTACAAAGGTAGGCAACCAGGCACAAAGGCTGCACCTGGGTGGATGTTCAAAGACCTTTCACGACAGGTATGCAACAAGAGTTTAGAGAGTAGAGTAAAGAAACATCAGGACAAGTATGTGCACAGGCACGATAGGTTAAAAAGGAACAGTTGCATTTTTGCAGTTGGAGATTGGGTAAGAACGTACAGTGTGAGACTGCAAAAAAGAGGTTTATCAAAATGGTCTGTACCAAAACGGATAACCAAGGTTAGTGGTAATAGTGTTTGGCTGAGTGACGGCAAGGTGTAACCTTGTGCAACTAATTGGAAGTTAATACCTGGTCATAAAATGATGATGATAATCATTTGGATAAAAGATGTGAGGTTGTAAACAGTGATAAACGTGTCAGGATGATTCCAAAATGGCACAGTGACTATGTGACTTATTGACATATCGTATGCACTACATATTGACAAGTGTTGTTAAATGTATTTATGTATCATTTCAAATTCTTTTCCATTTGTTTTTTTAGTGCTGTAACTTTTATATAATTGTTGTGGTTGTTTAAGGAAGGAAGATGTGTTGTATCTTAACTTGGTAGCTTGGCAACATGCTCAGCATTCCTTCCACGGTAACCAGGATGCTTTGTTCTGAGTTGACCAGGGAGAGGAGAGCTGGCAGTTGCGGTGAGAGGACGTGTCTAGGGGTTGTTCCTGTATACTTGAATAAACTCCTTCTTTAAAATACATTGTCTGTGCCTCTTAAAACTTGTCATAGTGCAGTAAGGCTTAATTTAAGAGGAAATGTGTAAAGTATTTGTCCAACACTTCAAAGAGTAACACAGTAAAAATATCACAAAAGGACTGCACATCACTTTAGAAAAATATCTTATATATATAAAAACGAGGCCAAAACAACAAAAGTAGAAGTCAAGAAATGAATCTTTAAAGAATAAACTATTTTGTAGTTCTAAAAGTGGCATTTTTACAATTGCGTTTAAAAGCAAACCACTATATATTGGGTTTTTAAATTGTGATTCCAAAGACACTAAATTTGGAGGTCCAATCTTCTTCCATTTGGAAAATACACATAAAATGTAATAAGCAATCTCAATGTTATCCTATGAGAGAGAGAGGCCTGTAGAAGTAAAAATTGAATTTCAGAGTATGTTACCTGTAGGAAATGTAACACTTAAAACTACATGCCCTACTTTTTAAATACACTGCACCCTGCCCATGGGATGTCCAGGCCCTACCTTAGGGTTGGCCTATGTGCAATAAAAAGAAGATTTTGGGCCTGGCAAGTAGGGTATCTTGCCAGGACGACATGGCAGTTTAAAATTGCACACACAGGCTCTGTAAAGGCAGGCCTGGGGCATGTTTAAAAGGCTACATAGGTGAGTGGCACCATCAGTGCACACTAAAGAACACATGCACTTTAGCACTGGTTAGCTGAGGGCAAAACATCAGGAGAAACCATGCCAAGGATGCCAGGTTTAACACATATTATATCATTATATAAAGATGATGCACTGCTATAATTGTAGTATGTTGGCGCTAAATCCATAAAGTCGATGGCATTGGTAGAAGATTAGACACTTAGAGCTGCAGATAAACCAGACAAGTCATGCATTTTTCTTCAGGTGATCTCTGACCAGAAGCAAACCCAATTGTCCCCAACTTGGACAACAGAGTTTAGATACCTTTATATAATTGGGGATAAATATTTATCATCAAATGAACAACTCATCGCTAGTAATCTTGGTAGGGCAAAGTTCTCCAATTTTATATATATATACTTCTGTTCCTTAAAGACATTACAAATCGACAATTATGATAGACCGTCGCCAATGGGAAATGTGGCGAATGCAAAAATGTTTGGACTGCCTAGATTCATGTACTTTTCCCCAGCATTACCAGTGATAATATGTTGAGCTTATTTGATGGCCTCTGTGGTTTTCTGAAACATTTGATTTAGGGTGATGGGACGTGTAGGGTTGCAATATCGAAGTCCTAGTGTTCTGGAGCAGAGGGAGGCTTGGAGATGCTACATTATGAAGCTGAAATGGCTGGAAAGATGGTTGAAAATTTGTGATAACACTCAAAGGGACGATGGACTAAATGCATTCCAGAAAGAAAATATTGTAGAGTCTGTGCTTAAACCTAATAGACCCAGGTCTGGCATACCAAAACCTTTGAGTGTGGTAACGCAATGCTGGAGGAGATGAATGAAGAAAGATATGGGAAGGCACCACCCTACTTGTTGGCAATGCCATTGTGGTCTCTGTATACGTTTAAGGAGATAGCACACACAGGCGAGTAGAACCCATGGAATGAAGTTGGGATTTGTAATATTTACGATGTTTACCACATGGCAAGAGGACAGTTCCCATTGTTGAATTCATTAACAACAGTTGTACGCACATGGGGTTTGAAGAATCCGAAACATTTAATTCAGAGTTGCTCTACTTGCTCCTTACACAAGGATATAGTAGAAAAGGAGTGACTTTGCTGCAAAGGACAATGCTGCAGGTGTTCTCTGACAGTACAGGTCTGCAGAATACATGGGCAGTGGTGACAGGTTGGAGATACCGAAAGCTCAATGGTATGATGCTTAGAGTACACAGCCACGGTGTCCAGGAATCCATGCTTTAAGTAGTCTCATTTTACATTCGGTATATTTTTTACAACACACATATCTTTCCCGAAAGGCCTCATGAAAATGCAGATATGGATTTGTTAGGATGTAGGTCCTCAAATGTATATTTTTATCACATGGTATGGGATTACCACATAATTGAAATATTTTGGACAGACATACATACTTTTGTTAGTTAAAAACATCACAGATCGATAATTGAGTTTGGTCCTGTTGTCATGCCTGCTGGCTCAATTATCACGTTCTAAACACAATAAACATAAACATACATTTGGGTTTTTAGACCTGGCACTAGTGTTGGAGAAGAGACGTATGGCCATGTCTTGGAAAGTACTGGCAATGCTTGATATCAAAACTTAGTAGAGGGATGTACTTTAATGGGTGAATGCTGAAGTGCATTACAATATATAATCATACAGGCAGAGGCTCGTTGCTTACTGCCTTGGACATCTTTTAAATCAACATCGAGGACTTGTCAAATAAATATTTGCCATGAGATGCCTCTGCTTGTGGCGCAGATCAGAGAACAGGATTAATAAGAAATATCGCATGGGGACAAGGCACCATATCTGAAGAATTGGCCCCCCTTAATAATTCCATATTCACAACAAATGTTTTCCAGAATTGTAGATGATGCATGATCACATTAAGGAATATTAGGACATTTTGGCAGATGACAGTAGTAGTTTCACCCTACTTGCCACACACAAATGTGCTTTTGTTGCCACTGGGATATAGTATGGACTAGGTGTCACTACCATGTGATAGATGTTTGCCTTTTTTGCATATGTTGTTCCAAACTTCGGCTATATTGTTGGCCAAAGTAACTTGAGGTTTCTAATTGCTGTTGCGAAGAGAAGATAATTGTGGCACTATGCATGTCGGTGTTAAAATCTATAAAGATCCAAAAAACAACTGCTAGGCTTTCAGAAAGCAAGAACATGAATTTGATAAACATCACTGTTCGACTAGGGGTACGTATATTTTACTTTCACCACTGAACCAGATTTTTCATAAAAGTAGGAATTTAATTTTAAGCAAGTTTCTAGAATATTACTGACTAAAACTCACACAACTTCTACTTTTTTCTACTGCCTAGGAATTTTAAAGAAGATATTGCAGTCTATTCCCTTTGACTTGTAAAAAACAGGAATCACTTCCTTAGTGTTGTCAAAGAGGTCCATTAGGATGTAGGGCGGAAAAACACCCCGACCGCCATGGTAGCGGAAAACAACCGCCCGCCCCGTGGGAAAACCGGCGGCCAAATTAGCATTAACCGCGGTACGAGGCCCAGAATAACCGCCTGTAGCGGGCAGAGATGGCCAAAATCCATCCGCGGCGGTCAGAATCGCGGCAGAAAAACAACAACCCGCCGCAAGTATAGCGGAGACACCACCCCGGAAATTAGTATATCCCCGACGGTCACGCGGTACGTACCAGCGTCTCCGACTGCCGCCGTCAAAAATATGGCGGACGAAGCCATAACCCCACAAGAAGGCCAAAGTGTGCACACAGAAAACTAGACATGCCTCCCAAATACACAAAACTCACCGCAATGACACAACCACATGGCAAAACGAAAAATACAAATCCCAGGACTACACACCTGTCAGAAACACCCCAATTGGACACACCCACATAGCTGTGTATAAAACCAGCACCTTCACTAAACACAATCCCTTGCAAAACTCCAGCAGAGAAGGGACACATACCCCAGCTGACAGGGGAGGCAAAGGACACAACATCACCAGCCACACCACACACAGCACCACCACCACCTCTAAACCAGCACAACTAACCCTCATGCACAACACACACCATACACAGCACAACCACAACCACCACTCACACCCCTGCACCCACAATCACTTTGCACACCTCACACCATGGCCACACAGAAAATGCCCAAATTCACTGAGAGTGAGTTGACGGTCATGTTAGATGAGATAGTCAGAGTGGAATCACAGCTTTTTGGTACCCTAGTCCAACAGACACCATTAGCCACAAGGACACAAATGTGGGATAGGACAGTCCAAAGGGTCAATGCAGTAGGGACCACCCCAAGATAAAAAAAGGAGATCATGAAGCGGTGGCTTGACCTGAAGAGGGTGGTCAAGGAGAGGAGGAGCAAGAACCGTGAGCTGGCTCAGAGGACTTGTGGTGGCCCTCCGATTCCACAAAAACATACACACAATGGGAGGAGAAGGTGCTTGCCATACTGCATCCAGAGAGTCTCACAGGAGTAGCCGGGGGAGTGGAGGCTGGTAAGTACAAACAAATGACTACCACCACTCTGCTATGTACTGCCTTGCCCAACTACAAAGCTACACCACCTTGGACACACACCATCCATCTGCACCACACACTCACAAAAAACATTGCTCACAGATCCAACATTCACCCACTCCCATTCACCACAAACATAGCTAACAACATAACCATGGGGGCATGTGTACAGGCAGACAGCACTACAACAACCACCAGGCCCCCTGTCCCACACCTGAGCAGGATGGATCCCTCCCCCACCCATGAGCAGTTGAAAGCCATTGCAGTACAACAAACAAACTTACAGGTAGGTAGCCATCTTCACAATGAGGGTGTCTGGGGGTGTGGGGCCTGCACTACTACTCCCACCATGCCCCCTGTCCCACACCTGAGCAGGATGGATCCCTCCCCCACCCCACTCAGGAACAGTTGGAAGCCATTGCAGTACACCAAACAAACATACAGGTAGGTAGCCATCTTCACAATGAGGGTGTTTGTGTCAGGGAGGGCTGCACTACTACTCCCACCATGCTCCCTGTCCCACACCTGAGCAGGATGGATCCCTCTCACCCCCCCACCCAGAAGCATGTGTCAGCCATTACACAACCCTCATCAAACTTACAGGTAGGTAGCCATCTTCACAATGAGGGTATCTGGGGGTGGGGGGCCTGCACCACTACTCCCACCATGCCCCCTTTCCCACAGCCTAGCAAGATGGAGCCCTCTCCCACCCCACCCAGGAGCAGTTGGAAGCCATTGCAGTACACCAAACAAACTTAGAGGTAGGGAGCCATATTTACAATGAGGGTGTCTGGGGGTGGGGGGCCTGCACTACTACTCCCACCATGCCCCCTGTCCCACACCTGAGCAGGATGGATCCCTCCCCCACCCCACCCAGGAGCAGTTGGAAGCCATTGCAGTACACCAAACAAACTTACAGGTAGGTAGCCATCTTCACAATGAGGGTGTTTGTGTCAGGGAGGGCTGCACTACTACTCCCACCATGCCCCCTGTCCCACACCTGAGCATGATTGATCCCTCCCACCACCTCACCCAGAAGCATGTGTCAGCCATTACACAACCCTCATCAAACTTACAGATAGGTAGCCATCTTCACAATGAGGGTGTCTGGGGGTGGGGGGCCTGAACCACTACTCCCACCATGCCTCCTTTCCCACAGCCTAGCAAGATGGAGCCCTCCCCCACCCCACCCAGGAGCAGTTGGAAGCCATTGCAGTACACCAAACAAACTTACAGGTAGGTAGCCATCTTTACAATGAGGGTGTCTGGGGGTGGAGGGCCTGCACTACTACTCCCACAATGCCCCCTGTCCCAAACCTGTGCAGGATGGATCCCTCCCCCACCCAACCCAGGAGCAGTTGGAAGCCATTGCAGTACAACAAACAAACGTACAGGTAGGTAGCCAGTACGTGCACCCCACCCATTTTTCCCAAATTAAATCGTTCCATATGACAACGCCAGCCCTCACATTGCACAAAGAGCCATACCTACCCCATTGCCAAGCACAGTGTGCACACAGGTAAGCCAAGGAAACTGTCACAACCACCAAAGTGTGACACACCAATGCACAAGTAGAAGAAAGCCTGGGCACATTCATGCACAGCAACTAGTTACATGTGCATCACCATGGGCAAGTGCAACAAGGACCGTTCTCAAAATATGAAAGCATGTGTGGTGGCACAAATCAAGATATGCACATGACAGTACAAAGGGATGCAGGAGATGACAATGGCCAGTCCATGGCCAGATGTGACGTCTGCTAGGTCAGACAACTAAACCATGAGTCCACAATTAAACACATTTTGTGCCAGGCCCTAGATGGCAACAATTCACAGTAAACCTCAATTGGACACGGTTCGCATGGTATGCCCTGACACCTCGCACCATGGACAAGTAATTCTTGTACCACTGTATCATATCAGGGAGCAAAGTGTTGCACACAGTCAACAATGTGATGATATGTCAGTTGTGCAGTGTACAAAATGTGAATGGCACACAGCTAACCCAAAACTTTCCGGGTGCACTGCAATGCCCATTTCCCATCTGACCCACAGGTGGCCAAGAACTCACTGCAGAGGACAACACCAGCAACCTGCAGAGCCAGTCTCCACCCCCGGTACAAGGTCTCTCGGATGTTGACTCCCAGGATTCCGTGGACGATGAGCTCGAGGCCAGGGAGCAACAGGTCCCAGGACCCCAGCGTCCCCCCACCACATCTGCGGCAACAATAACTCCACAGCAGATCCCTGCCAAACGACAAAGGGGCCGTCCCAAGAAGACCCTGGGAGTATCTGGAGGCAAAGCACCTGCCAGACGCAAGTCACAGAGCCAGCCATGATGGTAACCCTCTCCACCACTGCATTGACTCTTTGGACTGTCCTACCCCACACTGCCTTGTGAATGGCATCTGCCTGTTGGACTGGGTCGCCACAGCAATGTGGTGACTACTCGACCATCTCATCTACCACGACTGTAAACTCACTCCCCCCCATGGAAATGTACACCCCCCTTGCATCTCACCATAGTAAATAAAATATCCTCACACACATGTTGTTGTGTCTGCTCCATGTTTATTGCAGGGTGTACAGTCTTCAACATGATCACAATGTACCAGGACCATGGGCTGTATGTAGGCAAGGAGAAGTCGAAGGCACCTAGGGAAACACAACAGAACAACTGTCACTGGTCTGGGTGTGGCATCACAGACATCACACAAGCCCTAACACCAGGATAACCCAACATGCACATGTCACAATGGCCCCCAAGTGTCAACATACACGTACCATTGATGTTCCCAAATGACATGTCCTAGAAACATTTCCAAACACCACTGAGTCTACTACTGGCTGATGCTACAATTCTCACATGCCCCTTCATGACAACAGCAATCTCATCAGACAATGGGTATGTTACATATTGCCACCCACCGTCAAGTGAAGTAGCGGGTGATGAGCTGTTCACGCAGGTCAACACCTTCCTCCTCTCCACTGTCCTCATCACTGGACACGGCTTGGTTTGCAGGCTGGGGCCTTGGGTCCTCACCTTCATCCAGGAGCAGGGGAATCTCCCTGTGAATGGGTATGTTGTGGAGCATGCAGCATGCAACAACAATATGACACACCTTCCCGGGGCGAGTATGCCAGTGCACCTCCGGTCTTGTCCAGGCACCGGAAACATGACTTGAGCAGGCCAAAAGAGTGTTCCACCACACGACGTGTCCTCCGATGGGCCTCATTGTAGCGGACTTCAGCCGGGGACCTGGGATTCAGCAGTGGGCTCAGCAACCAGGGACGGTTGGGAAATGCAGAGTCACCTAGGTATGACAAACACAAATAGACATTGCAATGTCGCAGTGTCTCAGGGGAGCAGGTCACACACACAGCATGCCACATGACTAGGCATACTCACCCACAATCCATGCATGCTCTGGTAGAAGATTAGCCATCAGCAGGGGCACTATGCTGTTCCTCAGGATGTAGGAGTCATGGGCCGAGCCTGGGAATTTGGCACACACCTGAGAGATGGTCATATCTGCAAGGCACACCACCTGCACATTAATAATGGTAATGCTTGCAATTGCGGTAAATGTGCTCATTTGCCTGTGGTGGCACAAGAGCGACATGGGTGCAATCAATGGCCCCAACAACATTGGGGATGTGTCCAAGGGGAAAGAAGTCTCCCTTCACAGCTGGCAATTCAGCACCCCTGGGTAAATGGATATATCTGTCCTTGTATAGCATCATGGGGGACAGTACATCACGCAGCACCATGCTGAACATCAGTTGAGACATCCCACCAGCACTGGCCACAGTCTCCTGGAACGATCCTGTGGCAAAAAAATGCAGGGCTGCCATCACCTTATAAGTAGAGGTGAAAGCTGTTGGATATGTCCTGCGTGGCTGCAGGTGGGGCTCCAACAGATCACAAAGGGTCTTCAGGGTGGCTCTGTCCAGGCAGCATTTGCGTATGATCGCAACATCCTCCATGTCCTCCAGCACCGTCAAGTGACGAATCAAATTTGGCCTCCTCCTATTGGAGTTGATAGTGGACACATGTCAATACAATACACCAAGAGATGTGCACAGCATATCACGTTCTGGATGACACAACAATGACTGACATCTAGAATGACTAACAGACCAGCTTACATGGAGGGACACCTTCAGCTACACAAAGGGCACACGTGTCAACTTACACAAGACAAGTACCTCAAACACCACCTATGGCTATGTGAATGCACATAGGGATATGGCCACAGTACACATGTGCACGCCTGGGTCTAGCATCCAGCATATGTGTAAATAATCAAAACCACTGTCTCCTACCTAGCTGCTGTACCGGTCACACCTTGATGCGTCATTACAACCTGGCACACATCCACCACACAATGACCACAGTCGGCGCTGGAATGATAATTGTGTTCATGAGCAGACATGAGAGGCAATGCTAATTAGATCAACATTCATCGAAATGAGCATTGCTGTGATTGTCACTGGACCTCAACACATTGACATGTGTACACATTGTACAGTCCAGGACTACACTGTCCTGCCTACACCAACATCAAATCCTCAAGTGACATGTGAGTCGGTACAGACAAATGTACATTACACACACAAACATGGCATGTGTAGCCATCAGTGGAGTAAATTGAACGTTGGCATTGTGTGCACAATGATGTGCCATTGAACATGTTGACACTATGCACTGTTGATGTGTGACAGATGGCCATCGCCATTGCATGGCACCCATATCGCGGTAGCTACCGCCTGGCACCGGCGGTGTGTCCCCAGCACCCACATTCACACCAGTGCAGCAGTCATAGGCATGGAGACATGTGGAAATGGCGGTTGGCATGCTCCGCCGCCAGAATGGCGGTGCCTCGTTTCAATGCATGGCACCCATATCGCGGTAGCTACCGCCTGGCACTGGCGATGTGTCACCAGCACCCCCATTCACACCAGTGCAGTAGTCATAGGCATGGAGACATGTGGAAATGGCGGTTGGCATGCTCCGCCCCTAAAATCGTGGTAACGCACCCCAGGCCCCAGCGGTGTTACAACGCCATGGAGCTCGCCCTATAGCCAATGCGAAGCTCGATAGCAGTGACATGGTGCAATTTTGAACGTCCCGGTAGGCGTGCTCCGCCACCGATGAGGCGGTCATTGGATGCATTTGTAAGAGGTAGACATGGACCACCAATTGCTGCAGCTTGGCACCTTTGAAACACTTTGGTGTGAACTGTCCCCTTGGTTTGTATGTGTGTGTGTGCCTCCCCATGACATTTGTGCCACTGTGCTTTGTGGTGCAGTTCTTTGTCCAGGGTCAATGTGTCACTCAGTGCATTTCCCCAATGGGTCATGTGTGATGTTCTGGTGCTGATTGTCAGTCATGGGTGCTACTATGCAGTTCAACTGTGTGTGCTGCCCAGTCCTGTGGTCAAGTTGTTTCCACCTTTGTGTCCCAGACTTGTGCATCTGTTGGGTGTTGTTTTGGATGTATGTGTGTTGTTTGCGTTATTTCTTCACTTCCTGGGTGTGCTGTGCTGTATGGTGTTGTGTGGGTTGCTGTTCTGTCACTGATGTCTGTGTGTGTCTGGTATGCTTGGTGTGCTCACACAGCTTGTTGTGCTTGCTGTGCTGTGTATATGTTGCCTTGTGATTGCCTGGTGTGCATCCCCTGATGTTGTGCTATGTTTGCTATGTGATTGTTCTGGCTGTGCATCTGTTGTTTGTTTGCTGTGGCTGGGTTGTTCTGTGATGGTGCACTTCTTGTGTGTGTTTTGGAATGTTGTTTGTGCATTGTTCCTGAGTGATGAGGTTGTGCACTCCTGTTGTGTCTGTGCTCCCATTGCCTTTCCCCAGTTAAGCTGCACAAGGCATGTCTGTTGTGGCTCTATGTGTGTTTCAGTTTGGCTATGTGTTTGTCTGTTGTATTTGTTTCTGCATTTGTGGTGGCATCCCTGTGTGTGTGTGTGTGTGTGTGTGTTTGTGATGTTTGTGGCTGAGCCCAGGGTGTGTGGTTGTTTGTGTGTGTATTGCCTGTCAAGTATTGCCAGCTTTCAGTGTGCTTGGCACTGGTGTTGTGTGCTGCTGGTGTGAGGGGGGTATGTGTGTAGATTCTTACTGGTGTTTGTCAGTCCTGAGGTATGTAGATGGTCACTGTGTGTAGTGCTGCTTGTGTACTCCTGCGAAGTAGTTGTATGTATGTGTGGCTGTTCCCAGTTTGACTTCAGGGCCTTCCTTTTATCCTCTCATCATTGTGTCTATACATGGTTTGCCTTGCTGTCTCCCTGTGTGGTTGCACTGAGCTCTCTGTGGTTTGATTTCACTGACTGTGCCAGCCATGTCTGCTTTGATGGTGTGAGGGTGTTGTGCTCTGTTCCTTGTGTTGATGTGATGTACACATGCTTGTTGTGTGTCTCCATGGCCTTCCATTTGTGTGCAGCCCACTTTGGTTTCCCTATTTGTTGTGCGCCTTCGCTGTTGGCATGTGGGGTGTGTATGTGTGTGTGTATGTCAGTCTGTGATATGTATATGTGACTGGCCCTGCCTTCTGCATTACGCATGTATTTGCTTGTGTTCGCCGCTGCGGTGACGTGATAAGGACATTGCTGCATGGTGGCGGTAGCTGTGTGTCCAGGATGCAGCGGGGTGCATTTGTGGCAGGTGGGTGATGTGTGGGTGCCCTTGGGGATGTGTCCCTATCCCCCCTAGGGTGTCTGATGTGTATTTGGACCCTTTATCAGGCCGTGGGTTGTGTGTTGTGTTATTGCGTACCTGTGTCGTCGTCTGCGGCGGTCCATGAGTTCCTGATGATGTAGCAGGTACAGCACCGGAAAGACGTGTCGTGCTGGGTCCATAGCGGTCGTGTCCGGGTGGTGTAGACCGGGACACTGGTTTCGAGCTCCGCTGTCGAGTTTCTGCCGTCGAGGTTGGGCGGTGTCTCCGCTGCGGTGCGTCTGCTTGCTTGAGTCATCCTAATTTGTGGACCGGGGCGGACGTCATTCCGCACGGCTGAGGGTCTCCATTGGCTCCCACCGCTGCGGTGGCAGGTGCACTTTGATGGTGGTGCACGTCGCACCACGGCGGTCGGGAATTGGGCTATGTTTGACCATACTAATATGGTGGGAGTGCTGTCCGCTGCTAGTGGGTGGAAAAAGGCATTTTTCTGCACCGCCAGCGCAGCGGTGGTCCCACCGCCCTACATCCTAATGGACCCCAAAGATTGATTACCTTAATGCCATTTATTTTGGCATCCAAAAAGACAAATTGCAAGCTCCTCAACATGCTACTGCTTGTTTTCGGATGAAAATTCCCAAACATGCATCACTTGCTCAAACTATCAAGGAGCTGCACTGGTTGACAGTGGGAAAAAGAGTGGTATTTAAAGCGCTGTGTTTGGCTTACAAAGGGCTTTATGATAAGGGTCCTCACTGTTTGGGGTAAATCTTTTGTTGATGTAGGCTGGGCAGATCCCTCTGTTCCAGTTACACTAACTCTATGGAATGTCCTAAAATCAAGAAAGCCACCTGGGGAGGGAGAAGTTTTTCAGATGTCACCATCAAGTCATGGAGCACACTCCCTTTAAGTATCACAGCACCCCCTAACCTCCTGCAATTTAGGAAACAATTACAAACATGTCTCTTCTTACAAAAGCAGATTCTATAATATCTTCATCTCTGACTAAACTAATTGATTTCTTCCAAGTTTCAGATGCCAGAGCCAAGATGCCTTAGGCCATTCGACCGCTCTACAAAGATAATATCAATTAAATTGGAAAAATGAAACTTTTCTGTTATTGTGCAAACATGATTTGGTAGTGCTTTACTGTAGAAGCATGCATTTCTTTAATGCTTAGCATGTCTCACCTTTACCCATTAAGCTCCGCACCCTTTGTGCTTAGAGAAGCATAGTGTCAATTTAGCCTATGTATAAGACTAGTTTTTTCTACATGGCATTGTTTTAGATGTTCCCTTTTCTCTTATCTCAAAACCTAACAGTAATGTCACTTTAACCTTCCTGTTTCAGTGAAATTGTAGTGTTTTTTCAAACTAAGCTAAGATCTTGCTACAACTGCTTACAATGTCACTTTAACTTTCTGCAAAATTCCATTTCATTTGTAATACTCAGCCAACTTTCCTGCTTTGCATGGCCTCTGGCCAGGCCCTGCAATAGCCAAGCACCCCCACTGTGCACCCCCTGCCCCATGTGTGATCATCCCCCAGCTGTGCAAGGATAAAAGCTGTGCACAGTGTGGGGGCGTTTGGCTGCAGGGACTGGTCTCTGGTCACTCAATTCGGTCAACCCCCCTCACAGACACCCCGTACCCTGCCACTCATGACCTTCAGCTCATTTGGCGACTCTGCATGAAACCTTCCAACAAAAAAAGTGTATCTCTTTGGGTCCATCATGGAATGTTTGGTGCTGATTTATGAATAGGGGGGTAAGAAAAAGCAGGGGTCCCAAAAGTACAATTCCCTTTGTTAATTTCCATAGGATACTTTGCTTGCTGATACAGAAAAAGGGCTGAATACAATTACACTCAATTTGTTAAAAAATACTCAAAATTTACTCAGAATGTGTGCTTGTTTGGTTCAGCTGGCTTTGTGAAATTAGCATAAATGATGTTCAGGGTGGGGTCAAGGGGTTAATGCTGTTAAAAATGTTGAACATGTGTTGCAGCGCGGAATGCAAAATCCCTCCCTTCGTCACAGATCATGGATCACACTTAATCACTATATTCCCTGGTGGGGCCCATAACACCAACATTCATCCTCTATTAACCTGTTTCCAAGGAGGCGATTGTTCCACTCGCTGTAATGGAAGGAAGTACTCATATATCCTTATTTATTAAGGCCTAAACTTCACCTTTAGTACTCCTCCCATGAATAGGACATGGACAAGCTAGCTGCTGGTTGGAGTAATAACGAAATCTATAACTTATTTACACAAACACATTTTTTCATAATAACGACCCAACACAGTTCTTGTAATAAATCTTAAATTTTTATCTAAATAATTGAAAATCGAGTCTTTGGTTTAATCATGCAGTAGACCATCATATTTACCTATTCTGGCTATAAGTCGTCCTCTAAGTCAAAATCTTGGTCATCAGTTCATACTATCAGAGTCTTAGGAAACAGCTGTCCTGCAGTGTCACCGTCCTCTCTGTCAGCATAACGTCAGGAAATCGAAAATCTTCTGAAGGGTCTCGCGTTCAACCTCTCTATTCTACCATTTTTATAGTAAAATTACATTCCAAAAAGTAACGACCGATATTTTGAATATTCGTGATTGGTTGATGAGATCAGTTCCACCAAGTTCTCATGCGGAAAATGTTTCTTTAGATATAGTTCATAATTTCATGCTGAAGTAACTTTTATTGTTTCTTTTCGGGACAGCTGGCTGTTAGCCCGGTGTGTCCTTGGTGGGTACAGTCGAGTTTAGGGTAGTCCAGAGGCCACTGCTTCTGATGGTGACGCATGCGCACTTCACCCAGAGACATTCACAAATGGAGTCAATTCGTCTGATAGGGATGTCGGCCATTTTGTGGCCACTCCATATGGTCAACTTAAGCAAAGAAACACAAAAATGTAATTAATACATGGAAATGACTAATAAAATGTTATCCCCTTGCTAATACCCATATGTGTGTGTATTTATCTAGCAAAAGCAACACTTAATGCGGATTATATTCACATTAATAAAGCACAAATCACGAATACATCACGAAAGCAACATATAATCATGCAATTACTAATTGTCTATTATTAATATGCATACGAAATTTAGTTTACGTATTAATTAGGCCATGCAAATGCAATTCCCACGTGTATTTCTTATATTAGTAATGTTGGTCAATTCCACAGCAAACTATTATTACAATTACTATTCATTAATTATTCTTATTAATAAAACATGCAAAAATGGAGAGGGCATATAATTTTTAAAGAAAAACCCCACTCCAGCAATCCCCCCTTTGGTGATTTTATCACCACAACAACACTAATTTATTCACCCTTTTACGGAAAATTGAAATGTATTCTTGCTCTTATTTATAATTCAGTTTAGTCTTCATCTCTTTTTGCCTTTTTATACAAACTTTCTTTCCATTCTTCTAAAGTTATCTCTGTTAAGTCTCTGTCTCGATCCTTTTCTTTTCTTTTTAGTTTTTCTCTTTTTATTTTATTCTTTGTTTTCTTGTTTTTACAGCTCATGCAACCTAATCTTATTATTAATAACACAAAAATCACACATGTTAATGGAAATAATATTTTACCTATAAATGTACTACCTATTTTCACTAAGAAATGTTTAATAGCAGCAATTTTCTTCCCAATCTTTTCCCAAACACCTTCAACCTCCAGTGGTACAATTTCGTCATGCAATTCAGTAATATTTTTAATGTAAACTTTCAGATCTTTGCTTTCGTCTGGAATGTAAGTGCAACAATGTTGAACTTTCAGCATTCCACAGACTCCACCCTCTTTTGCCAATAATATATCAAATACAAGTCGATTTTGCATCACCATAGCACGCATGGCAACCATTTCAGTATTAACCAATAAGAATCCTCCAGCGGTGCTTGTTGACAAGCAATCCACTACTGTTGATAATCTTCTAATATTGTTCGCATTCAGAGATATTCCCGCTGCTGGTATCAATGCTCCAAAAATGTCACCTACAATTTCTGCCCAAGATTCTCTTTTACTATGCACTAAATGATTGCCTACACTATGTACACCATCTTTACCTCTGTCCAGGTGAAAGATTTTTGGAAAAACCAGGCCTACGTAACATGTGCCATACCAATGGTCTGGCAAACGATAATATGCCCTGTTCCCACAGATAAAATAAAGTCCAGTGAAAACTGGATCTCTTCCACCTTTAAATCCCCATCCACCCATGATTCAGTATGTATCATGGCACTCACTATTCCCTAGAAAATGATTGTCATACACCGTTTGATTCCTTCTTATACACAGTTTCCCTTTCTGTGGCCAATCTAAAGCCAAAGTTGGATTAGACTCTCCCTTCATATGTTTTTCCATTTCTACATTCCAGACTGTTTTCTCCCCTTTTCCTTCAGATGCCTTTCTTCGCATTTTCAATCTCCTTTCCTCGACCATGTCTAGGAATGTCTTTTCTTCTTTCTTCAAACTGCATGTCAAATTATTTTTAAATATATAGTCTAATGTTAGCTCCTTAGTTTCTAAGAAAAATTACCCTAATACCTTAGCAGGTCTTACTTTGTTTAGTTTGTTATTAGCAGGCACTTGCGCAAAAATGTTATCTACATCTGAAAAATAATATTCTAATTTACCTGTCTCGTAAAATAAGCTAGCTATCACACTACATGCTATTCCATACGTTGCTGGAAGATGATGATAAGTCACTACCTCTGACACAGATGCAGGTAACTGCATGCATACATAGCAGTCTCTGACGTCCATGGTCTTTACATATTCATACAATAACTTTGAAAACACATTATTTGAAAAATCATTAATGGACCTATCTTTATGTAAATAATTATTATCTATTCTAGTCGGAACTACTTTTTGAATCTTCTTTATGTTAGTAATGTTTTCAGTGTGTCCTTCTAGTGTATCTATAGTAACCTTAAAAGAAATCAAAAGAGCAAGTATGCTCCATAGAAGCATTAATAATCCTGTACAACAACAACACATTATACATCATCTCTTCATGAATGTACATCTACTTTTGCTACTATCTATGTTAGCCATCTTTGTTAATTTGGACTGTGTCTTTTGACTTAGCCTCTTTTACTTCACAACTAGTTTTCTAACTTTAGGCTCTAAGGCCCTACTTGGTTCTACCAATATCTATCGTTTGACTCAATTGTTATTCCTTCATCAGTAGTTTTCTAGATTTTCTCAGTTTGGCATTTCATCGTTTTTCACTTCTTTCTGTTCATCCAAGTACAGAATTTCCTGATCTTCCGTTTCTTCTTCTCCGATGTCGGATAAGATAACTCTCAGGATTCCTGCTTCTTCTTCCTCTTCAACCACTTTCAGTACAGCCTCCTCTCGATTTCCTTCACTGTCTGCCTCTTCTTCTTTTTCAGGCAGAGCCACGTATGTCCATTCCGGTGACTTATACTTCTGGTTAGGTTTCCTTGTTCTTTTTCCCTCTTCGTATCTTGATTAGTCTCTTCTTCTTTCGATTTTTCTTGGCTTGTCACTTCATTCACCTTATCTGCCCTTGGTGATTTCACTTGTGTCAGCCGATATCTCAATCTCTTTATTTTGTTTGGCCACACTTCGTCCTTTTTAACTCTTTTCTGTTTACCTTCTTTGTTATTCTTTTCTTCTCTCCAAACCCTTTTTCTTAGAACTCGACCTTCTGGTATCTCATTTTCACTCTCTTAAGATTCTGTTTCAACTTGCTTTTTCTTTTCAACCACTTGTTTTGTTTTCCCTACTTCTGTCCCTCCTCGGGTCTCCGACATGCAATCTTCCTGCTGGCTACTTGTCCCTTCAACTAGCTGGACGTTGCAGTTCCCTACACCTCCTCAGGGGTTTTCCGCAATCTGTCCCTCTCTCTCTGTACCTGTCCCTTTTTCACTTTGATCTATTATTTCAGGTGGAATTTCTCTTGGTCTTTCATCTGAAACTTCCTTCTCTCGAATTTCTTTTACTGCTTCTTCATTGTCTTTTCCTTTTTTCTTTCTGTGTTCATTTCTGGGACCTTGTCTCCCTTGTTCGTCTTCAGAATCTGAACTGATATCAGAAATCTGCAATCGTCTTCTCAGAGAAATACTTCTGGGGACTAATATATGATCAGATTCTTTTTCCCCCCTTTCAGGATTTTCTTGTGTTTTTGGCTCTTCGTTATCTGATTCAGTACTTGACTCTGATTCGTCATAGTGCTCTTTTCCTTTGCTGTCACCTGGATTTGGTATCCTCAAAGTATGGCTGGCATGGATCCAGTTTTTCACTCCAGCACATTTACAGCTGTTGTTGTGGTCAGAATGACTTGTCTTCGTTTTCCCCACCTTGGAACCAAACAATTTCTTCTTCTGCGGACTTTTATCCTTACCAAGTCTCCTGGGCTCAGATCATGGGCTGGCTTCCTTTCAAGAGTGGTGGCATCCGCTCCAACCTGATGAAACACAGAATGAACTGTGTCAGCCAGGCCTTTACAGTATTCCAACACCATGTCATCAGTTATTGTCATCAGCTTGTTGACTGGAATATACACATGCCTCATCGCTCGTCCCATGACTATTTCATGAGGACTTAACCCTGTGGTTCTGTCTGGTATTGCTCGAATTGTCATTAAAACTAGAGGCAAGACATCAGGCCATTTCATACCAGTGGCTAAACACATTTTCCCAATTCTGTTTTTGATTGTACCATTCATCCGTTCAACCACACCAGAAGCCTCTGGCCGATAGGCACAATGTAGTTTCTGTTGTACATTCAATGCTTCACAAATCAATTTTACAATCTCGTTATGAAAATGTCCTCCTCTGTCTGATTCAAGAGTCACTGGTAACCCAAACCTGGGGATGAATTCTCTCAAAAGTAGGTTTGCCACTGTTCTCCCATCATTTCTTCTTGTTGGGAATGCTTCCACCCACCTGGAAAACAGCCAGACTATAACCAGGACATACCTCAGTCTGTTACATGGAGGCTGTTAGACCTGGCGATTTCCGGTTGGCTAAGGCTTGCGCCAAAGCCAGGCAGAAACCACCAGTCTAGTCAGGGCTGGGGAGTTACACGCCAAAGATAACCCCTGCTCACCCCCTTGGTAGCTTGGCACGAGCAGTCAGGCTTATCTCTGAGGCGATGTGTAAAGCGTTTGCGCGCGCACCCAGCAACAACACCCAAGGCCCACCACAAAGGAAACTCCACACAAGGTATTCTATAAAAATAACCTTTGTATTATACACAACACATTAGATAAAAACACACACTTTACAATGTGCCAACAGGCACGGGCAGAATTTACAAGGGATTATATATATACAGGGGACAGGGCCACGTGGACCACTGTCCAGAGTTAGCACTTTTTAGATATTTAGCACCCAAAATATATAAAATCACTGTAGCACAAAAATGATATGCATAGCACACAACCAGTACTTACTGGTGTCGGGGAAGTACCACCTACGTAACCCTAACTACTTTAGGAGACTGTCACGCAGGGAACTAGAACCTCACTAGCACCACCTGTACTAGGAGAAAGCAACAACCACCTACGTATCACAATACCTGTAGGGGTAATAGAACGTTACACATGATGCATCACATTCAGAGGTGTATGGAAGGAAAACACATGATGCCTAAAAACATTCAGAGGTGTAAAAGCAATGGCACATGATGCATCAACACACATTCAGAGGTGCAAGGAAAGAACACACATGATGCATAAAACATTCAGAGGTGTAAAAGCAATGGCACATGATGCATCAACACACATTCAGAGGTGCAGGTAGGAACACAATTGCGCAAAACTCCTATGCCACCACCTGTGGCAGTCCCTGGGCCAACTGGCCTGGAAGGGGCTAGGACGCCCTGCGTTCAACACAGTCAGGCTGCGCCAGCTGCGCAGACTAGAACAAGAATGGTCCCCCACCTAAACGTGGCAGCTGCCCACTAAGTGCTGGGCAGCTGGAAAACGAACTTCAGGCACTCTGCGTGCCTCTGGAGCCCTCTCTGGGCTCTGTCCACTCAAAAATATGCCCTCTAGAGCCCTCGTGGCTCTGACAACGTTGGAGCCTCACTGGGCTCTAAAACAACATGCCCCCGAGGTCGGAGCGTGCACTGCGCTCTTCGTTGGAGTCCCTCTGGACTCTGCGCCACCTGAAATGCCCCCTAGAGCCTCACGGGGCTCTGACTCAAGAGTGGCACCGTTGTTGGAGCGCTACGCGCTCAGAAACTACCACAATGCCCCCGGGTACGTGGGAGCCTTCTAGGCTCGAGGAGCAATACTGCGCACGTTGGAGCGTCTAGCGCTCTAGCTATTCGGGACCCCTCGGATGGAGCCTCACGGGGCTCGTCACACTGCCCCCGCACCCCCTCTGCACAGGCGCGGAGTCCCCCAGCCCTGCTAAACACTCACCGGGCTGCTCGGGGACTCCCGCGTCGTCTCCTCTCTCGATGGACGCCGAGGCTTCTTTGCAACGCGGAGGGGCAGGCACCGACAATGTGCCTCGCGCCCCCTCCGCACCAGCTCCGGCCGCACTTCTCCTCTCTCGGGTCCAGCGCGGGGTAGGCTCCCGCCTGGATCTTCACTGCACAGGAGCGCGGGGTAGGCTCCCGTCCGCTTCCTGCTTCCGTCTCGGGGCCCGCCCCCAGGCCTGCCTGACTTCCGGCTGAAGCCCGGCCGCGGCGGTGAATTCCTTGGCAAATGAGAGGGGTAGGCTCCCTCGCCAGCGAGCACAACGGCGGGGTGGGCACCCGCCGAACTTGGCAGACACCGTCAGGATCGCGGGGTGGGCACCCGCTATCAGATCCCAAGCGCTCACAGCGCCATAGAGCAAAACAGCGCTCCCAGCGCTATAAACAAAGGAAGGTCCAGCAAAACAGCGCGCCCAGCGCTAGGAAGTCCAAAAAGCGCTCCCAGGCGCTACAAGCAGGGTTCAGCAACAGAAAGGTCCTCCAGAGAGCAGGGGGCAAAGGCTGGGCCCAGAGCCAGCTCACAGGGCCCTCCAGCAGGGAGGCAGTCCCCAGTGGCGGTCTCTCCTGGCGCCCAGCAGCAGCAGGCCCCCCCTCAAGTGGATCCTGCAAGAGAACAACCTCTGTGGGGACACAGCCCCATTTTTATACAGTCAAATCCTTTGTCTAAGGTGCAGGGAAGGGGCGAACCAGTTCCAACAGGTTCCTGAGCACTTTGTTTTGCTCAGCCCCTCTCCCTATTCACTGGCAGGGCTAGGGTCATTAGACGCACCACAGGGGCCGGCGCCAGCATTGTGTGGGGGAATCCCTGTCCTATTCAGGACCCAGGTACACTCCTCCCCAGCCATCAACATGCTAACTCCCCATTCACCACTGGGTGACTCCTCCTGACTCTGGGGAATTCCCTAGTCCGTCACCTGACCTCACCAGCCAATCGCCAGACAAGCCACACATTTCAGACTGCACACTGAAGTGCCCACTTCTAGAAGTGGCACTTCCACACCAGATACATGCACGCTGCACACATCAACGCGCAGCATTCACTCCCACGAGTCCGCACATACCAAACACGGGCCTGCACATCCCACGCATCAGGAACTACCGGGACACATACATTCCCCCATGCATTCCTATGGGAGGGCAGGCCAACCTCACTACACGCACGCACTTTACCCTGGGACACAGCGGTAAAGTGCGCAGAAGTCACTAAAATCACTAAACCAAGTCACCATTTTAAGCAAAAAGTTTCAGGGTGAACCGGCCAGAAGGGCCAAGTCCAACACAACCCCCTTCCAGCCAAAACGCAGGGTAGACCAATCACCACCGTGATGGACTTCCCTGCTTGGGGCGATAGAACACGGACGCGGGCCCGCCACTGCCGGGACACCCGCCTGTTCTACGCCACGGTGAACCCATGTGGTTTCTTCTCAAACCATTCTCCGGACCAACTGGGCTACCCCACTGGTACTCCCAAGCTGTCCGCGGCCAAGACCAGGCCCTAGGCCACCCAGGTGCCACTGGTCCTTGCCTAACCACAGAGTGGGGGGTAGTAACCCCTGGCACATAGCAGCCATTCTCCACTCTACCCCTCATCAGGGCAGTTCTGAACTGCCACCGATCTTCCAGCCTAGGGTCTGTACCCTCAGGCTGACCAGAAGTCGCGGGTGAGGCTCTCCTCCCCCTACCTCTTCTCCTAGGGTTCCGCCCTCTCCTCCTTTGAGAGGCACCCTCGTAACATACCTCACCAACCAGCTCAGGACCCCTCCCTGAGAACTGGTCTACCAACCTAGGGTTTAACCCCTCAGGTTGCACCGGGGTCAGAGGTGGGCTCTCCCACCCTCTGCACCCCCTTCCAGAGTCCTGCTCCCTACCAACTGGGGCGGTCCCTCTGGAAGAAGAACCGGTCAGGACACTGGTTACAGTAGTCAGACCCTTCAGGTCAGGCTGCTCCTGAACCTGGCCTTCCAACCTCCGGTCTAAAACCTTCGGTGGAATAATTGCCTGGCACTCCAGGACTTCTGGGGACTTACACGCCATCCCCCTGAGGCTGACACATGACCCATGTGTCGTGTGACTGTCTGTCTGGCGCAGATCTCCCGTCCCCTGTCCACCTGACAGTGCGCAAAGATCCCCCAGCACAGAAGTGGCGCCACCCGGGTCCCCCCAAGAAGATCTAGCCCAACTGGCTAGTCCCTGGTCCACTGGTGCATCCACTGGGAAACTCATCCCCCAACCACTCCTCACACTGGACTCCTGTACCCTCCCTACCGGAGCGGTACTGCCAGACTCTAGAACCACAGGAGCCCTGCTTACAGGCGCTCCAGGTCCTCTACTCACTAGGTGCTCCTCCTCAAATGGGCTAACAGGGCAGCCTAGGTCCCCAACTTGGTGTTCCCTCATGAAACCACCCAAGCCCTGAGGCAGGGTTTCGTACGTCTGGGGACCCTCAGTCACCCACTTACTCCTGCTCCACTGAGCCAGGCCGTAAGCCCCTACACCCTCCTCGCTACACTGGGACCTAGCTGGGCTACACGGAGCCTCTTCCACCACGCTGGGCTGGAAGGTACCTGAACCACAACTTGAGTCACTCCCTAATGACTCCAGAGAACCTTTAGCGCTTTCCCAGCGCTCTGCTTCCTCTGCCAGCGCCCAAGGACAAAAGTAGTCATACCTCAACAGGTGCTGGCGCAACCCTGGAGAACAACTACTGAGCATCTGCTCTTTGACAATCATTTTGAGCACTATATCCAAATCCTCTTCCGTGTTGACCTCCAGCCAGTCCCACAGTGCCTCATGACAGTCATCCACAAACAACCCCCACGGCTGGTGAGACGGTTTTCTACTGCCCCTGAACTTCAACCTATACTCCTCCTCTTGGGAAACAGGTACCAGACTCGGGGAACTGGGCGTGGGACTTGTCGCACGGGACTCTATTTCGCTGCCACCACTGGACTCAACCCTCCCTGGGGAGCCCAGAAAACTACGACTGCGCGCAGGCGATAATCTACTTTCCAGCACTGATTTCTCCCTGGCGAAGGCCCTCTCAGCCTCCGCCATCCTCTCCTGCGCTAAGACCCTCTCGGTCTCCAGCTTTTTCTCTGCCATCGTCAGCTGCGCCATCCCCCAGGCATGCTCTAACCTGAGCTTCTCCATGGCCAGCTGATGCTCCCTCTCTTCCCTCCTATCCACCCACTCCTCTGGGGACAGGGAAAGGGATGGGGTGCTGCTCCTGACACTGGACCCAGCAAGGGACTCCCTATCTATGGGGTCTCCACTCTCTACTGACGTCCCTGTCAGGTAACCTTCCTCCTCCTCAGATTCCTCAGGGCTCCCCTCAGACCCACCACCCTCTCGGCGTGCGGCCCGGGCCCTATCTTCCTCGCTGCGCTCTCGCTCCCACTCAACCTTTTGCCAAGTGATCAGGTTGTCCCTCAGTTTGGACTGGGTATCTAACTCACCCACCTCTATGTCCCTCTCCTCACAGAACCTTACCAGCTCCAACCTACTGTACCTAAACAGACCACAGAAGTTAAAAGCAGGCTCCATTTTGGCGGACGTTCCTGAGAAGAGTTCAACACAAGGAACCTGGGGGTCGGAGCTACACAGGAGTACACAATTCACAAAAGGTTACAGTGAGCTCTCTATCCTGGAGAACTCACACTCACTGTCTAGTGCCCCACACACCATCCACACACAACCCTCCCCTCGGACTGGTAAGGCAGTTTCTACCACCCCTGATCCCTCAACCTGACCACCACGTGACACAGGTACCAAACTCTGGGCGCAGGGCGGGGGACAAATGTACTGGACACAATAACACAATGATACCTTCAGAAGAAATAAAGGAACTTCAAAACAATAATCCCTAAAATGTGATTTATCTAATGCAGAGTTTTGTGGTGTAGCCAGTCGCCGCTGCGGTACAGCGCAAACGCAAGTCCAAATCCCACCGCTGATCACCAATGTTAGACCTGGCGATTTCCGGTTGGCTAAGGCTTGCGCCAAAGCCAGGCAGAAACCACCAGTCTAGTCAGGGCTGGGGAGTTACACGCCAAAGATAACCCCTGCTCACCCCCTTGGTAGCTTGGCACGAGCAGTCAGGCTTATCTCTGAGGCGATGTGTAAAGCGTTTGCGCGCGCACCCAGCAACAACACCCAAGGCCCACCACAAAGGAAACTCCACACAAGGTATTCTATAAAAATAACCTTTGTATTATACACAACACATTAGATAAAAACACACACTTTACAATGTGCCAACAGGCACGGGCAGAATTTACAAGGGATTATATATATACAGGGGACAGGGCCACGTGGACCACTGTCCAGAGTTAGCACTTTTTAGATATTTAGCACCCAAAATATATAAAATCACTGTAGCACAAAAATGATATGCATAGCACACAACCAGTACTTACTGGTGTCGGGGAAGTACCACCTACGTAACCCTAACTACTTTAGGAGACTGTCACGCAGGGAACTAGAACCTCACTAGCACCACCTGTACTAGGAGAAAGCAACAACCACCTACGTATCACAATACCTGTAGGGGTAATAGAACGTTACACATGATGCATCACATTCAGAGGTGTATGGAAGGAAAACACATGATGCCTAAAAACATTCAGAGGTGTAAAAGCAATGGCACATGATGCATCAACACACATTCAGAGGTGCAAGGAAAGAACACACATGATGCATAAAACATTCAGAGGTGTAAAAGCAATGGCACATGATGCATCAACACACATTCAGAGGTGCAGGTAGGAACACAATTGCGCAAAACTCCTATGCCACCACCTGTGGCAGTCCCTGGGCCAACTGGCCTGGAAGGGGCTAGGACGCCCTGCGTTCAACACAGTCAGGCTGCGCCAGCTGCGCAGACTAGAACAAGAATGGTCCCCCACCTAAACGTGGCAGCTGCCCACTAAGTGCTGGGCAGCTGGAAAACGAACTTCAGGCACTCTGCGTGCCTCTGGAGCCCTCTCTGGGCTCTGTCCACTCAAAAATATGCCCTCTAGAGCCCTCGTGGCTCTGACAACGTTGGAGCCTCACTGGGCTCTAAAACAACATGCCCCCGAGGTCGGAGCGTGCACTGCGCTCTTCGTTGGAGTCCCTCTGGACTCTGCGCCACCTGAAATGCCCCCTAGAGCCTCACGGGGCTCTGACTCAAGAGTGGCACCGTTGTTGGAGCGCCACGCGCTCAGAAACTACCACAATGCCCCCGGGTACGTGGGAGCCTTCTAGGCTCGAGGAGCAATACTGCGCACGTTGGAGCGTCTAGCGCTCTAGCTATTCGGGACCCCTCGGATGGAGCCTCACGGGGCTCGTCACACTGCCCCCGCACCCCCTCTGCACAGGCGCGGAGTCCCCCAGCCCTGCTAAACACTCACCGGGCTGCTCGGGGACTCCCGCGTCGTCTCCTCTCTCGATGGACGCCGAGGCTTCTTTGCAACGCGGAGGGGCAGGCACCGACAATGTGCCTCGCGCCCCCTCCGCACCAGCTCCGGCCGCACTTCTCCTCTCTCGGGTCCAGCGCGGGGTAGGCTCCCGCCTGGATCTTCACTGCACAGGAGCGCGGGGTAGGCTCCCGTCTGCTTCCTGCTTCCGTCTCGGGGCCCGCCCCCAGGCCTGCCTGACTTCCGGCTGAAGCCCGGCCGCGGCGGTGAATTCCTTGGCAAATGAGAGGGGTAGGCTCCCTCGCCAGCGAGCACAACGGCGGGGTGGGCACCCGCCGAACTTGGCAGACACCGTCAGGATCGCGGGGTGGGCACCCGCTATCAGATCCCAAGCGCTCACAGCGCCATAGAGCAAAACAGCGCTCCCAGCGCTATAAACAAAGGAAGGTCCAGCAAAACAGCGCGCCCAGCGCTAGGAAGTCCAAAAAGCGCTCCCAGGCGCTACAAGCAGGGTTCAGCAACAGAAAGGTCCTCCAGAGAGCAGGGGGCAAAGGCTGGGCCCAGAGCCAGCTCACAGGGCCCTCCAGCAGGGAGGCAGTCCCCAGTGGCGGTCTCTCCTGGCGCCCAGCAGCAGCAGGCCCCCCCTCAAGTGGATCCTGCAAGAGAACAACCTCTGTGGGGACACAGCCCCATTTTTATACAGTCAAATCCTTTGTCTAAGGTGCAGGGAAGGGGCGAACCAGTTCCAACAGGTTCCTGAGCACTTTGTTTTGCTCAGCCCCTCTCCCTATTCACTGGCAGGGCTAGGGTCATTAGACGCACCACAGGGGCCGGCGCCAGCATTGTGTGGGGGAATCCCTGTCCTATTCAGGACCCAGGTACACTCCTCCCCAGCCATCAACATGCTAACTCCCCATTCACCACTGGGTGACTCCTCCTGACTCTGGGGAATTCCCTAGTCCGTCACCTGACCTCACCAGCCAATCGCCAGACAAGCCACACATTTCAGACTGCACACTGAAGTGCCCACTTCTAGAAGTGGCACTTCCACACCAGATACATGCACGCTGCACACATCAACGCGCAGCATTCACTCCCACGAGTCCGCACATACCAAACACGGGCCTGCACATCCCACGCATCAGGAACTACCGGGACACATACATTCCCCCATGCATTCCTATGGGAGGGCAGGCCAACCTCACTACACGCACGCACTTTACCCTGGGACACAGCGGTAAAGTGCGCAGAAGTCACTAAAATCACTAAACCAAGTCACCATTTTAAGCAAAAAGTTTCAGGGTGAACCGGCCAGAAGGGCCAAGTCCAACAGAGGCATTTCAATAAAGTCAACCTGCATTCTGGTAAAAGGCCCACCTTCTCGGCCTATGGTTCCTAGACTCACCACTGTCTTTCTCCCAGGATTGTATTGCTGACATATTAAGCATCTCTGACATAGGCTTTCTGCTACAAGTCTGAATTTTGGATTGTACCAGGTCTGCTTAAAAGACCTAATCATGGCATCTCTCCCTATGTGTCCCTGGCCATGATACATCCGTGCCATGGTAGACATCATGCTATCAGGCATCACTGGTCTTCCATCCCGTTAGACCCACACACGGTCCTTTTCTCTTGGTGCGCACCCTGCTTTTATCCACTGTTTCATTTCCTCATCTCCTGACTCTTCCTGTAATTGTCTCACTTCTTCCCAAGTTCCCACAGTGTTAGTAAACATTACTGAGCAAGAAGACATTTCTCTTTCCTTGGCCCGATTGATCGAATTTTGATTTCGTGCACAATACTGTGCCATATCGTTCGCATACCTGTTTCCGGTAGTGATGTAATCACTACCTTGACTATGGGCAGCACATTTCACCACAGCCAATTGTTTAGGCAGCTGTATCGCCTCAATCAATTTTCCAACCACTTCAGCATTCTTAATAGGGGTTCCACTTGAGGTCAGGAAACCTCTTTGTAGCCTAAGCTGGCCAAAATCATGGACATTTCTGAAGCCATACTGGCTGTCAGTTATCACAGTCACTCTCACACTTTTCCCAATTTTGCATGCTTTGGTCAAAGCAACAAGTTCAGCTACTTCGGCTGACCTCACTCCTTTCAAATAAGATGCTTCCATCACTGCTGCAACCGTGCATACTGCATATGCTGCACTTAGCACTCCTTCATCTGTTCTCAAACATGACCCATCAACAAACAACACAAAATCACTTTCTGGCAAAGGTACATCTTTTATATCTGGTCTTGGCTTTGTGCAGTACTCAAGCACGTCCAAACAATCATGATCTACTTCATCTCTCACTTCCACATTCTCAGCATCAGGTAAGAAAGTTGCAGGATTCACATTCAAACATCTCGCAAGGCTCACATTCGTTGCACCTAATATGACCTTCTCATACTTAGTCAGCCGACTATGTGTCATATACTGAGTACGACTTTTTGTCAAAAGAATCGCCACATCATGAGGTACAAACACTTTCAACGGATATCCCATCACAATACCTTCACTCTGCTCCAAACTTCGACATGTTGCAGTCACTGCTTTCAGACACCCAGGCAAAGCTGCAGCCACTGGGTCAAGCATTGATGAAAAATATGCAATTGGTCTCCTCAACCTTCCATGCTTCTGGATCAACACAGAGAGTGCACATCCATTTCTCTCACTGCAATACAACTCAAACTCTTTCTCATAATCAGGCATGCCTAGTGCTGGTGCTTCACACAGACCTTCTTTCAATCGTTTGAATGCTGCCAATTCTTCCTTGTTCGATTCAAGGGGATCTTTTACATCACTCCTTGTTAGTCGTACCAAGGGTTTTGCAATCAGGGAGAAATTGCTAATCCACTGACGGCAGTACCCCACCATTCCCAGAAACATTCTCACCTCTCTGTGGGTCATGGGGGCTCTCATTCCTTTTATAATTCTGATTCTGTCTATTGTTATTTTTCTCAGTCCTTTCTCGATTTTATGTCCCAAATACTGTACTTCTTTCTTACAATACTACAATTTTGCTGGTGACACTTTCAACCCTCCGTCTGCCAAATGATTCTGTAGTGCTATTGTGTCTACCTCGCAAGCTTCACGTGTTTTCGACGCCACCAAAAGGTCGTCGATATATTGCACTAGTACTGAACTTTCAGGCATTTGCAGACTTTCCAAAGATTTCTTCAACAATTGATTGAATATTGAGGGGCTTTCTGTATAACCCTGTGGGATTCAGCACCATGCCAAAATCCGCTCTCCAAAATGAAATGCAAAAATTTGCTGACTGTCATAATGCAATGGGATAGAAAAGAAAGCATGGCATAAATCAATCACTGTATACCACTCCGCATCATGGGGAATCTGATACAAAATCACTGATGGGTTTGGTACAATGGGACAACATGATACCACAATTTTGTTTACCTTTCTCAAATCTTGCACTATCCTGAATTTCCCATTAGGCTTTTCCAGTCCCATTATCGGTAAATTACACAGACTACTCATTATTTCTCTTAAAATTCCTTGCTTGATCATTTTCTCAATTATTGGGGTAACTCCTTCAATTATCTCAGGTGTCAATCTGTACTGTGGAACATTTGGATAGCTTATTCCTTCCTTCACAGTTATTTTGACTGGATCTACATTTCTCATTAACCCTACATCTTCTCCAGTAAAATCCCACACTTCTGCCTGCACTGACTGCTTTAGTTCTTTAGGTAGTTCATCAGGGTTGAATATTGCATAACTCTCAGTAACCTCATTTTCTCTGTTAGCTATGGTCATTTTATACAGCACATCCTCATCTGGTGTTTCAAATGCTATTCCATCTGGAGTACAGATTATAGTGCAATTCATTTTGCACAACAGGTCCCTACCTAATAAATTCACTGGACTAGTGCCGCACACGACAAAGCGGTGCATCTCTGAAAATTTCCCTATACTAACTTTCACTGGTTGTCAGAAATGTCTTTATCCGTCTGTTGGACACACCAACCACTTGGATTGTTTCATCCGAAAGAGGAAGATTCTTAACATCAGCTGATCTAACAGTTGATCGAGTAGCACCAGTGTCCACTAGGAAAGTAATATTTTCATCATTAACCTTCCCATCTACAAATGGTCCTGTCTGGTCTACTTCTAGAGTTGCGCCAAGTACGCACTCTTCTTCCTCCGTTCGGCACCGTCAATAGCTTTCCTCTGAGTCACTCTCATCGCGTTGCAGCCAATACTGTGAAACAGCGCGAGCACGTGGCGGTTTATTTACCTGTTCTTCATTGTAGAATCCCGATTCATTACTATACTTCTGAGTGTTTCTGCTCTGCCGGAAAGGTGGTTTTGGCACCTGATACTGTGAGGTAATCACCTGCTGCTGTTGCTGCAGTTGACCACTCACCTCATTCTGCACCTGCGGATTCAATGATGCATTTTCATTATTAGTACTTGGAGGAAATTTACACTCGGATTTCCAATGCCCTAACCTACCGCAATTATGGCATGGGAACTTCTTTTTAGCTTCTTCTATATTACCTTTCCCTTTTCCTGGGCCACATCTCGGTCTAGTTCCTGGGTTATTTGCTTGTTCAACCAACTGAGCTTCCTGCCTTTCAGCTACCTTTACTTGTACCCACACTGCCTTTTCTTTTAATTTTCGCTGTTTGGCCTCAATTTCGTCACTGAAAATTTAGCATGTCTCAATACTTCATCTATTTTCTTTTTCTTCCAATCAACCGTATGCTGTTTTATCATGTCACCAATTTCTGGGCGTAAACCATATACAAATCTGTATACGAAATGACTCAAATCCTTATCACTCAGGTTCTCATCTCTACTGAACTGCTTAAAGGCTTGTATTAGCCTCTCATAGTATGCATGTACTGATTCTTTTCCTTCCTGATGTGTTCGATCAATTTTTACCCAATCTGTCTCTTTAGGGGGCACTTTGTTTTTCAAAAATACCATAACCTGTTCATACTTCTTCATTAGCTCGGGGTCGGGAGCTCCTGACTTAGGATCCCTAGGGTACTCTTGAGTTGGCCAGTTGATCATCAGCTTGCACTCTGTCCACAAATCTGCCGGTACTAATATATCAAATAGACTATTCAAATCTATCCATAGTACTTTTGACCACTCGACGGGCTTTTCGCGTAGTCGAGGGAAATCATTCGTAAATGACAAAATGTCCTGTCTTGTCCATGGGACATGTACATATCCTCCTCCTGGAATCTCCCTCATGGGGTATTCAGTTACTGCCTTTTCTTTCTCCCTAACAGGGAATGCCAAAACTGTCTTATCTGAGGCATCATTACGTTTTCTATACCATTTACTTCTCCAATTATCCATGTCTCCCCATTTTCTCAATAAAATGATTATGTCCTTAATCTGACCTATCTGTCCTGTGGTGTTCAGATTTTCAATGTCTTTTTCAGTAAATCAACTTGAGAGGGTTTTTGTAAGGCTTTTACCTTATCAATATCTATACCCATTTCATTCGCAACTTCTCCTAGTCTTTCATGCAGATTTTTCGCTCTCCATGTCACACTTTTGCATAGGAATAACAACTCCTCATCCTGATAAATTTTCAATTTTTCTACGGGAATAGTCCCTACAATTAGTCCTTCCAATACCATCCGTAATTTGGCCACATCTATTGACTGGGATTCTTTATCTTGTCTCCGTAACCCTCTTAGCCATTCACTCAGTTCTTCCACAGAAGGTCCTACCGGGTTTTCTACGCTACTCTGTTCTGAATTTCTCTGGGGTTCCAACAAAGTTTCTACTGTCGTTCTACTCCTTTCAGCATAATTCTGATTTATAAAGGGATTATTTGAAACATTTGGTTCAAACATATTTATTGTCGGTCCCCATGGATTCTCAATTTGACTCCGTTCTGGACTCTCAACCAAATTATTGTTCCGGTATGGCACCGTCAAACAATGTTCATTATTCTTTTGCTTCTCGAAAATGGGCATTACTGGACCTATGGTCACTGGAACTGTTACAGCTTCTAGATTCTTAGTTAATTCTCTTATTTTCTCTGTCAATTCTAGAGTTGTTTTGGCCAATTCCGCTGAATTTTCACTATTTATTCTATTCTCCGATTTCTTTTCTACTTCTCTAATGGAGTTTCTCTTTTCTAAATTTGGTGACATAGTCTCAGTCTTGATAATTCATAATGTTTCTCTCATTGGGGCATTTGGTGTCAACATTTCTGGTTCTGGTCGGTACAGTGATGGATTTTTATAAAACACATCATCCAACACATCATCATCTGATTCATTTGCTCCGTAACCTCTTGATTCCACATTATTCCTTTTCTCCACACATTTTCTTCCTTCATTCTCTCCTACCGCTCTTACAGGAAACATACCCTCAGTCATACTTGCATTCCTCCATCTTTTCATTCGATCATCATGTGTTTCATGTCCATATGATCTGCCAAACAGATATCTGTAACTTCTACCATTTCTTTGCTTTTCTCGCTCATGCACTTCGTCTTCCCACTCCGTCAATGCCTCAAACTGCGTCGGTCTAGGTCTTGGTTCTAGATACATCATCTTCTCGCGTAAATTCCTTAAAACAGCCAAATTAAAGGAACCATGTTCTGGGAATGCCAGGACTCCATCGTCCTTGGTATATTTTACCCAATTATCTAACCAAATACAAGTATGATGTCCATATTTCGCAATCATTAAAGATGCAGGAGTTTTCGGTGGAGGAAGTAACTGTCCTTCCCTGGTTTTGACCTGTTTATCTTTCTTAAACCACCTTTTAACTTTACCAAACCAGGATTACTTTTCCCTGTCTGGTGGCTGGTAATACATTTTCTCGGTTTCTGTGTATCGCTAGTCTTTCACAACTGTCCCGCTATTCTGCCCACTCACAGTGCGACTTCACGCTAACGCACCAATCAAGAGTGTCTACGTCACTGTCACAGTCCTCTAATCCCAGCGCGACTTACACTAACGCACCAATGGGGAGCATTTACGTCACCCTGTACTTCTCCAATCCTAGCGCGGCTTTACACTAATGCACCAATCCGGGGCGTTTTACACTTCTGACCAACTGTCCAATCCCAGCGCGGTCGTTCTGACGTCAGCAGCCGCTGCGGCAGCTCTGCTCCTGTCTACCCCTCCTTTACAAGTCCGCTCCGTGAACTCTTATTGCAACTTTTACAATTCTATTAGTAACAACACTAAAACATCTCCATTGTCCGCTTCGCTAACAAAGAACAGCAATAGACCTTTCTCACGAGAATTCCGTCTTTCCCGAGAGCAGCGCTTACCTCTGCCCTACTACGGAATCGTTACTTCCGTTGATAAAGTAGCACATCCCCCTACCTTATCCTTCTAACAAGCATCAACTAATCGCTTCTCTAGAATTAAGACACCTAATTAGTCTTTTTTTTTTTACCTAATTAGAGTTAGCATTGGGTCTCTAGAGTTTCGCCATTAATCGGAATGCTTTTTTCATACACACACTGTCATACAGGGAAAAAATGTAGATCATTCACACAGACTTCTGTCTTTTCCGAGAGCAGCGCTTACCGCTGCCCTACTACAGAATCATGACATTCGTTAACAAAGCAGCGCTTCCCTCTTCTTTGTCCTTCTAACAAGCTCAGAGAACACCTGCTACCTTTTCAGTGATAATCGTTATCGGTATGCCATTTGGTTTCCTGGTACTTAAAGACCAAAATTTCACAGATAACCTTCGCTATCATACACACTTCTATCACACAGAGAATATTTCTAATGGCAACACACGACGATGCTGCTGAATCGAACCCAGACAATGCGCCGTGCAACTTCACTCGTCACACGTTTCCCCTGTGTACATACAGGGCAACAACAATTCCGTCTTTCCCGAGAGCAGCGCTTACCTCTGCTCTGCTACGGAACTGTTACAAACTTCTGACCTCCTACATCCCAGAAGTCGTGCTAACAACATATAACTCAACGTAACTCAACATATAGTGATAGTACATAAATCAATACCAATCAATAATCAATAAGCTATTTACAAGCTGTTAGACCTGGCGGTTTCGGGTTGGCTAAGGCTTGCGCCAAAGCCAGGCAGAAACCACCACTCTAGTCAGGGCAAGGAAGTTACACGCCAAAGATAACCCCTGCTCACCCCCTTGGTAGCTTGGCACGAGCAGTCAGGCTTATCTCTGAGGCGATGTGTAAAGCGTTTGCGCGCGCACCCAGCAACAACACCCAAGGCCCACCACAAAGGAAACTCCACACAAGGTATTCTATAAAAATAACCTTTGTATTATACACAACACATTAGATAAAAATACACACTTTACAATGTGCCAACAGGCACGGGCAGAATTTACAAGGGATTATGTACAAGACAGGGCCACCTGGACCACTGTCAGGAATTAGCACTTTTTAGATATTTAGCACACAAAATATATAAAATCACTGTAGCACAAAAATAATCTGTATAGCACACAACCAGTACTTACTGGTATCGGGGAAGTACCACCTACGTAACCCTAACTACCTTAGGAGACTGTCACGCAGGGGACTAGAACCTCACTAGCACCACCTGTACTAGGAGAAAGCAACAACCACCTACGTATCACAATACCTGTAGGGGTAATAGAACGTTACACATGATGCATCACATTCAGAGGTGTATGGAAGGAAAAACACATGATGCCTAAAAACATTCAGAGGTGTAAAAGCAATGGCACATGACGCATCAAAACACATTCAGAGGTGCCAGGAAAGAACACACATGATGCATAAAACATTCAGAGGTGTAAGTAGGAACAATTGTGCAAGAACTCCTATGCCACCACCTGTGGCAGTCCCTGGGCCAACTGGCCTGGAAGGGGCTAGGACGCCCTGCGTTCAGCAAAGTCAGGCTGCGCCAGCTGCGCAGCCTAAACAAGTAATTATTCCCAACCTAAACGTTGCAGCTGCCCACTAAGTGCTGGGCAGCTGTAGAATGAAACTCAGGCACTCGGCGTGCCTCTGGAGCCCTCTCTGGGCCCTGGCTATCAAAAATGCCTTCTAGAGCCTTCGTGGCTCTGTACCCACGATGCCCCACAACGTTGGAGCCTCACTGGGCTCGAGAAACAATGTGCCAGCTTTTGGAGCCTCACTGGGCTCTCTCGAAGTACCCCCGGTCGTTGGAGCGTCAGCGCTCTAAATAGGCATGCCCCCTCTCGTTGGAGCCTCACGGGGCTCGTGAGCACAGCCCCCTGCACCCCCCAGCAGATGCACGGAGTCCCCCAGCCCTCTAGGCACTCACCGGCTGCTCGGGGGACTCCTGCGTCGTCTCCGCTCTCCGGGGAAGGCTCCGAGGCTTCTTGACACCGCGGAAGGGGCAGGCACCGACAACGTGCCTCGCGCCCCCTCCGCACAAGCTCCGGCCGTGCTCCTCTCACAGTCCAGCGCAGGGTGGGCTCCCGCCTGGACCTCCACTCTTCCCGGGCACTTCTCCTCGCTGCACAGGAGCGCGGGGTAGGCTCCCGTCCGCTTCCTGTTTCCAAGTTCCGCCCCCGTCTCCACGAAGGCTGCCTGACTTCCGGGTTTCCTCGGCCCGGGCTGCAGCGGTGATCGGAACCCTCAGCAATAAGAGGGGTAGGCTCCCTCGTACATGCAATCCTCGGCGGGGTAGGCACCCGCCGCAGCGATAAGCAAATAAGCGGGGTGGGCACCCGCAAGCCGAATCAAAGTGCTTCACAGCGCTACAAGGTGAGCCAGCGCTCGCAGCGCTACAAAGGATCCTCAGAGCGCTCCCAGGCTCTGAGAGACAGCCCGTCCAGGAAAACAGCGCGCACAGCGCTTACAAAGTTCAGGAAGCGCTCCCAGGCGCTATGGATCACCAGAAAGGTCCAGCAAAGAGTCCTCAAAGAACAGGGGGCACAGGCTGGGCCCAGAGCCAGCACACAGGGCCCTCCAGCAGGGAGGCAGTCCCCAGTGGCGGTCTCTCCTGGCGCCCAGCAGCAGCAGGCCCCCCCTCAAGTGGATCCTGCAAGAGAACAACTTCTGTGGGGACACAGCCCCATTTTTATACAGTCAAATCCTTTGTCTAAGGTGCAGGGAAGGGGCGAACCAGTTCCAACAGGTTCCTGAGCACTTTGTTTTGCTCAGCCCCTCTCCCTATTCACTGGCAGGGCTAGGGTCATTAGACGCACCACAGGGGCCGGCGCCAGCATTGTGTGGGGGAATCCCTGTCCTATTCAGGACCCAGGTACACTCCTCCCCAGCCATCAACATGCTAACTCCCCATTCACCACTGGGTGACTCCTCCTGACTCTGGGGAATTCCCTAGTCCGTCACCTGACCTCACCAGCCAATCGCCAGACAAGCCACACATTTCAGACTGCACACTGAAGTGCCCACTTCTAGAAGTGGCACTTCCACACCAGGTACATGCACGCTGCACACATCAACGCGCAGCATTCACTCCCACGAGTCCGCACATACCAAACACGGGCCTGCACACCCCACGCATCAGGAACTACCGGGACACATACATTCCCCCATGCATTCCTATGGGAGGGCAGGCCAACCTCACAACACGCACGCACTTTACCCTGGGACACAGCGGTAAAGTGCGCAGAAGTCACTAAAATCACTAAACCAAGTCACCATTTTAAGCAAAAAGTTTCGGGGTGAACCGGCCAGAAGGGCCAAGTCCAACACAACCCCCTTCCAGCCAAAACGCAGGGTAGACCAATCACCACCGTGATGGACTTCCCTGCTTGGGGCGATAGAACACGGACGCGGGCCCGCCACTGCCGGGACACCCTCCTGTTCTACGCCACGGTGAACCCCTGTGGTTTCTTCTCAAACCATTCTCCGGACCAACTGGGCTTCCCCACTGGTACTCCCAAGCTGTCCGCGGCCAAGACCAGGCCCTAGGCCACCCAGGTGCCACTGGTCCTTGCCTAACCACAGAGTGGGGGGTAGTAACCCCTGGCACATAGCAGCCATTCTCCACTCTACCCCTCATCAGGGCAGTTCTAAACTGCCACTGATCCTCCAGCCTAGGGCCCGTACCCTCAGGCTGACCAGAAGTCACGGGTGAGGCTCTCCTCCCCCTACCTCTTCTCCTAGGGTTCCGCCCTCTCCTCCTTTGAGAGGCACCCTCGTAACATACCTCACCAACCAGCTCAGGACCCCTCCCTGAGAGCTGGTCTACCAACCTAGGGTTTAACCCCTCAGGTTGCACCGGGGTCAGAGGTGGGCTCTCCCACCCTCTGCACCCCCTTCCAGAGTCCTGCTCCCTACCAACTGGGGCGGTCCCTCTGGAAGAAGAACCGGTCAGGACACTGGTTACAGTAGTCAGACCCTTCAGGTCAGGCTGCTCCTGAACCTGGCCTTCCAACCTCCGGTCTAAAACCTTCGGTGGAATAATTGCCTGGCACTCCAGGACTTCTGGGGACTTACACGCCATCCCCCTGAGGCTGACACATGACCCATGTGTCGTGTGACTGTCTGTCTGGCGCAGATCTCCCGTCCCCTGTCCACCTGACAGTGCGCAAAGATCCCCCAGAACAGAAGTGGCGCCACCCGGATCCCCCCAAGAAGATCTAGCCCAACTGGCTAGTCCCTGGTCCACTGGTGCACCCACTGGGAAACTCATCCCCCAACCACTCCTCACGCTGGACTCCTGTACCCTCCCTACCGGAGCGGTACTGCCAGCCTCTAGAACCACAGGAGCCCTGCTTACAGGCGCTCCAGGTCCTCTACCCACTAGGTGATCCTCCTCAAATGGGCTAACAGGACAGCCTAGGTCCCCAACTTGGTGTTCCCTCCTGAAACCACCCAAGTCCTGAGGCAGGGTTTCGTACGTCTGGGGACCCTCAGTCACCCACTTACTCCTGCTCCACTGAGCCAGGCCGTAAGCCCCTACACCCTCCTCGCTACACTGGGACCTAGCTGGGCTACACAGAGCCTCTTCCACCACGCCGGGCTGGAAGGTACCTGAACCACAACTTGAGTCACTCCCTAATGACTCCAGAGAACCTTTAGCGCTTTCCCAGCGCTCTGCTTCCTCTGCCAGCGCCCAAGGACAAAAGTAGTCATACCTCAACAGGTGCCGGCGCAACCCTGGAGAACAACTACTGAGCATCTGCTCTTTGACAATCATTTTGAGCACTATATCCAAATCCTCTTCCGTGTTGACCTCCAGCCAGTCCCACAGTGCATCATGACAGTCATCCACAAACAACCCCCACGACTGGTGAGACGGTTTTCTACTGCCCCTGAACTTCAACCTATACTCCTCCTCTTGGGAAACAGGTACCAGACTGGGGAAACTGGGAGTGGGACTTGTCGCACGGGACTCTATTTCGCTGCCACCACTGGACTCAACCCTCCCTGGGGAGCCCAGAAAACTACGACTGCGCGCAGGCGATAATCTACTCTCCAGCACTGATTTCTCCCTGGCGAAGGCCCTCTCAGCCTCCGCCATCCTCTCCTGCGCTAAGACCCTCTCGGTCTCCAGCTTTTTCTCTGCCATCGTCAGCTGCGCCATCCCCCAGGCATGCTCTAACCTGAGCTTCTCCATGGCCAGCTGATGCTCCCTCTCTTCCCTCCTATCCACCCACTCCTCTGGGGACAGGGAAAGGGATGGGGTGCTGCTCCTGACACTGGACCCAGCAAGGGACTCCCTATCTACGGGGGCTCCACTCTCTACTGACGTCCCTGTCAGGTAACCTTCCTCCTCCTCAGATTCCTCAGGGCTCCCCTCAGACCCACCACCCTCTCGGCGTGCGGCCCGGGCCCTATCTTCCTCGCTGCGCTCTCGCTCCCACTCAACCTTTTGCCAAGTGATCAGGTTGTCCCTCAGTTTGGACTGGGTATCTAACTCACCCACCTCTATGTCCCTCTCCTCACAGAACCTTACCAGCTCCAACCTACTGTACCTAAACAGACCACAGAAGTTAAAAGCAGGCTCCATTTTGGCGGACGTTCCTGAGAAGAGTTCAACACAAGGAACCTGGGGGTCGGAGCTACACAGGAGTACACAATTCACAAAAGGTTTCAGTGAGCTCTCTATCCTGGAGAACTCACACTCACTGTCTAGTGCCCCACACACCATCCACACACAACCCTCCCCTCGGACTGGTAAGGCAGTTTCTACCACCCCTGATCCCTCAACCTGACCACCACGTGACACAGGTACCAAACTCTGGGCGCAGGGCGGGGGACAAATGTACTGGACACAATTACACAATGATACCTTCAGGAGAAGAAATAAAGGAACTTCAAAACAATAATCCCTAAAATGTGATTTATCTAATGCAGAGTTTTGTGGTGTAGCCAGTCGCTGCTGCGGTACCGCGCAAACGCAAGTCCAAATCCCGCCGCTGATCACCAATGTTAGACCTGGCGGTTTCGGGTTGGCTAAGGCTTGCGCCAAAGCCAGGCAGAAACCACCACTCTAGTCAGGGCAAGGAAGTTACACGCCAAAGATAACCCCTGCTCACCCCCTTGGTAGCTTGGCACGAGCAGTCAGGCTTATCTCTGAGGCGATGTGTAAAGCGTTTGCGCGCGCACCCAGCAACAACACCCAAGGCCCACCACAAAGGAAACTCCACACAAGGTATTCTATAAAAATAACCTTTGTATTATACACAACACATTAGATAAAAATACACACTTTACAATGTGCCAACAGGCACGGGCAGAATTTACAAGGGATTATGTACAAGACAGGGCCACCTGGACCACTGTCAGGAATTAGCACTTTTTAGATATTTAGCACACAAAATATATAAAATCACTGTAGCACAAAAATAATCTGTATAGCACACAACCAGTACTTACTGGTATCGGGGAAGTACCACCTACGTAACCCTAACTACCTTAGGAGACTGTCACGCAGGGGACTAGAACCTCACTAGCACCACCTGTACTAGGAGAAAGCAACAACCACCTACGTATCACAATACCTGTAGGGGTAATAGAACGTTACACATGATGCATCACATTCAGAGGTGTATGGAAGGAAAAACACATGATGCCTAAAAACATTCAGAGGTGTAAAAGCAATGGCACATGACGCATCAAAACACATTCAGAGGTGCAAGGAAAGAACACACATGATGCATAAAACATTCAGAGGTGTAAGTAGGAACAATTGTGCAAGAACTCCTATGCCACCACCTGTGGCAGTCCCTGGGCCAACTGGCCTGGAAGGGGCTAGGACGCCCTGCGTTCAGCAAAGTCAGGCTGCGCCAGCTGCGCAGCCTAAACAAGTAATTATTCCCAACCTAAACGTTGCAGCTGCCCACTAAGTGCTGGGCAGCTGTAGAATGAAACTCAGGCACTCGGCGTGCCTCTGGAGCCCTCTCTGGGCCCTGGCTATCAAAAATGCCTTCTAGAGCCTTCGTGGCTCTGTACCCACGATGCCCCACAACGTTGGAGCCTCACTGGGCTCGAGAAACAATGTGCCAGCTTTTGGAGCCTCACTGGGCTCTCTCGAAGTACCCCCGGTCGTTGGAGCGTCAGCGCTCTAAATAGGCATGCCCCCTCTCGTTGGAGCCTCACGGGGCTCGTGAGCACAGCCCCCTGCACCCCCCAGCAGATGCGCGGAGTCCCCCAGCCCTCTAGGCACTCACCGGCTGCTCGGGGGACTCCCGCGTCGTCTCCGCTCTCCGGGGAAGGCTCCGAGGCTTCTTGACACCGCGGAAGGGGCAGGCACCGACAACGTGCCTCGCGCCCCCTCCGCACAAGCTCCGGCCATGCTCCTCTCACAGTCCAGCGCAGGGTGGGCTCCCGCCTGGACCTCCACTCTTCCCGGGCACTTCTCCTCGCTGCAGAGGAGTGCGGGGTAGGCTCCCGTCCGCTTCCTGTTTCCAAGTTCCGCCCCCGTCTCCACGAAGGCTGCCTGACTTCCGGGTTTCCTCGGCCCGGGCTGCAGCGGTGATCGGAACCCTCAGCAATAAGAGGGGTAGGCTACCTCGTACATGCAATCCTCGGCGGGGTAGGCACCCGCCGCAGCGATAAGCAAATAAGCGGGGTGGGCACCCGCAAGCCGAATCAAAGCGCTTCACAGCGCTACAAGGTGAGCCAGCGCTCGCAGCGCTACAAAGGATCCTCAGAGCGCTCCCAGGCTCTGAGAGACAGCCCGTCCAGGAAAACAGCGCGCACAGCGCTTACAAAGTTCAGGAAGCGCTCCCAGGCGCTATGGATCACCAGAAAGGTCCAGCAAAGAGTCCTCAAAGAACAGGGGGCACAGGCTGGGCCCAGAGCCAGCACACAGGGCCCTCCAGCAGGGAGGCAGTCCCCAGTGGCGGTCTCTCCTGGCGCCCAGCAGCAGCAGGCCCCCCCTCAAGTGGATCCTGCAAGAGAACAACTTCTGTGGGGACACAGCCCCATTTTTATACAGTCAAATCCTTTGTCTAAGGTGCAGGGAAGGGGCGAACCAGTTCCAACAGGTTCCTGAGCACTTTGTTTTGCTCAGCCCCTCTCCCTATTCACTGGCAGGGCTAGGGTCATTAGACGCACCACAGGGGCCGGCGCCAGCATTGTGTGGGGGAATCCCTGTCCTATTCAGGACCCAGGTACACTCCTCCCCAGCCATCAACATGCTAACTCCCCATTCACCACTGGGTGACTCCTCCTGACTCTGGGGAATTCCCTAGTCCGTCACCTGACCTCACCAGCCAATCGCCAGACAAGCCACACATTTCAGACTGCACACTGAAGTGCCCACTTCTAGAAGTGGCACTTCCACACCAGGTACATGCACGCTGCACACATCAACGCGCAGCATTCACTCCCACGAGTCCGCACATACCAAACACGGGCCTGCACACCCCACGCATCAGGAACTACCGGGACACATACATTCCCCCATGCATTC